>NC_058133.1:384992665-385227171 GCF_016433145.1 Gracilinanus agilis
TCTCTCTCTCTCTCTCTCTCTCTCTCATATGTATATATATATATATATATATATATTTGTTTGACAATATATATTCACAATATATATATATATATATTTGTTTGACAAAACTAGTCTCTTCACTTATGCCCTTAATCTATTCCCTTACTATTTCCTTTCAGATTGTGTTGCTTAAATAATTATCTCTCTCCATTTTCCTCTCCTTCTCCCTGTTCCTTTCTATTCCCCCTTTTCTCTCCTTCTCCTTCTTCTCTTCCCTTTTCCTCTATCCCTCTATTTCTCTATCTTCCTCCTTTTCCCTCTTCCTTCTCAATGAGAAAGAAGCAGAGGTCTTTGAATCAACTACAGTCTAATGGTGGGGGGCAGAATACACATAAAAGACGCTGAAAGGGGTGGGTAAACAAGGATACCCACCACAGAGGCATAAGAAAGTCTAGAGCAGTGGAAATATGTGGAAAAGAAAGAGATGACTGGCCTGGGTACACTCCTTAAATGAAGAATCTGAGAGGGGATCACAGTTATTGTGCCATCTTCTCAGACCAGGGAGATAGAGGTGAAGCCTCAGGGGACAGGAGATACTGACCAGGTGTGAGTTGGATGAATGATATCATCTTGCAGTATGATAAGGTTTCTTACATATGATGAAATCCATCTGAACACAGCAAGTGATTATATGCTAAAATATTCATAGCTGTATTCTTTGTGGTTAAGAAAAAATTGGAAATTTTGGCTGGGAAACAAATGAAAAACTATGATAAATGAATGTAATGGAGTGAATTTTTAAAAGTGGGAAGATTAGTATCAATTGATACAGGTCAAATAAGTGGAACCAAGAGAAGAACATGACAGCAAGATAAAGAAATCACTAAAAGAAAGTCAAACTCTGAGTAATTAAAAAACCTATGAAGGTCTCAGAAAACTGAAAATGAAACATATCTACCCATAATGGCAGAGAGGCAAGAGTCCAAGACTAATGGGAGAGAACATGGCATACATTGTTGGTTGTTGTCCTTGTCTCTGGCGTTTTCACTTGGTTGTTTTTCATTATCCCAAGGGAGGATACAACCTAGAGAAGATGATAGGAAACTGAGTGTATTATAAAGAAAAGAGACATCAGTTGTATATATTTTAAAAACAAAACAATAATAAAAACTCTTAAAGTGATGCTAGGAGGCAGCATAATATTCTGAGGAGAGCATTAAATGTGAAATTAGGAGAGAAGAGGGATTAAATCCTACCTAACAGTGTACTAGTTTTATGATCTCAAGGCAGTCAATTAAATTATCTGAACTCTGGTGTCTTCATCTTTTAACCGGGGGCAATAATACTTGAAATACCTATCTTACAAGGTTATTTTAAGGAAAACTTTTCATAAATGTGAATTTTTTATTATTACTTAAAGGATCTATGGTTCCCATTACTATTATAATCCATTTCAACTAAAGGGACTACATATAGCCTAACTTCTTCTGTCTCATGACTTTTCCATATTCACACTAAGTTCAGTTACTCATAGAGGCCCAATTTAGTATCTATGACTCCTACCCAAAGTCCATTCAACTGGTCCACCCAGAGAAGGTGATTCTAGTTTAAGGTAATAATAAAAAAATTCTTAGTTTTAAGCAATTGATTTATAATAAAATAATAAATATAGCTTACTTGTTAATTGTAAACAATATGTAATATGTCTTTATGTATATATGCATATATGTGAAATGACCTAATGACTGTTAAGGCCTTCATGTCAATACAAAACTATTGCCTAAATCTTCTGAAGGACCATATGTCTAGATTAACCAATATTTAGGTCTCCTGTTACAGTGTTACCATACAGATTGACTATAGTCTATTAATTCCTCAATAAATTATAGCATCAAATTAAATTTGAGAATATATATAGACCCAACCTTTGTTAAAATGTAGATGCATAATTTCTGTATACATTTTAATATCTAAATATTTGTCAAATTAAAAAATGCAAAGCATTTCCTTCACTAGACTTGGATAGAATTGAATTTGTAATGTTTGTTCATATCTAAACCTATGTTTGGTAGAATTCCACATTTCTTTTCAAGATCATGGAATCGTAGGATTTATAGTTCCAAGGAACTAGAGAGATCAATTTTTCTAATGCTTTTGTTTTTGGAGATGAGAAAATTAGGGCCAATAGATGCTAAATAGTTTGTCCAAGTTCACAAAATAAATCTAGAATCAAATAGGATTCTGATATATAGATTAAGAAAGAGGAGGTCAATTACTTTGGAAAAACTTCTGGCTTTATTCCTCCCTTGTGTCAAAAATTATTCCTATTTTTCCTTCATATTCTTCTTTTCTCAGCAGTCTCATTTTGTTCTTAATTTTCCTTAAAAGGCTTATATAATTGAAATTGGGTTACTTTAGCATCTGGCTAGAGGGTAATTTTCAATAATTCTGTGTTCTCCCCCTATATCAAATGTGAAAGTCCTAATCAGCAGCCCAATCTTCACCTAAGACTTTCTCTTATCATAAAGGGTGGGGAGGGTTGATTGAGAGGCAATTTTCTCCTCCAAATTGGTTAGAAGTTTTTAAGAAAAATGCTAAGTAGCCTCAGACACTTCCTAGTAGTATGACACTGGGCAAGTCACTTAACCCCCATTGCCTAGCCCTTACTACTCTTCTGCCTTAGAACTAATATACAATACACAGTATTGATTCTAAGATGGAAGGTAAGGTTTTTTTTTGTTGTTTTTGTTTGTTTGTTTTTAAGAATGATGCAAAGTAAGCATTTTGGGAGATGTGGGAGAATTTTTTGTGACCTGTCTGAAGTGCAGCTAACTGATTAGAAGTAAAAGATATTAAAGCTCTGAATTGAATATAATAATGAACGATTGAGGCTTTGGGCTTGTTGACCTACTTATGATCTGACTAAAAATAATTTTGTAATTTTTATGATTGTTCACGCTATGGGACCTGGTAAATTAATGTCCTCTCTACTTCCCCTCCTATACCTCATCATTGCCTGACAAGCTGGCATCATTGACTTTTCATGGTCTTCTGCTCCTTTTAAACTATGTTTACTTACTGTATATATTTTTATAATGGGATATGACTACAAATAAAGGTAGGCTGATATTTTTTCATTTCATTCTGAGCAAATGTTTGCTATAAAGGAGTAAATCATATGATGAAGAAGGAAGAAAGGGAACCCATGGACCAGTTGCCCTAGGCTTAACTAGGGGCCTATATTGAAGCTTTCTTTCCTTCTCTCTCTGGAGACACAAAGAGAGCTTTATTCTTTTAAACCGAAAATTTTTGAAAGCATTGACAATTGATATATATAAAAAAAAAAGACTTCAGAGATCACATAAGTTATTCCTTTAAAAGCTCTCTCTGCTATATTAGTGAGCTTTAAAATGTTTATATATTATTCTTACAAGCCTTAATGATAAAGCTTCTGTCATTTCCTTAGGAAAGTTCAGCATCAGTTTTCTAAAGCTTCTTTTTTCCCTCCTACTGAGCCTATTGTTGCATTATTTCTAATTCTAGCCTCTAGTATTATGCTTTGTCTTCCCAATCTCTTAGGTTACCTCCTTCACATTTTTCTTCCTTATCTCCATTTAGTTGTTGTTTATTCAAATGCTCAAAGGAATATGTGATCTTTCTGATTTGGATGTTCCTAACCATGAAGCAGCTCAGCTATCCAACTGTATCTACATTTTGCTTTTATATTACTGAAGTTGTCTAAATTGAATGCCAAACCAAGAGCTGTCTCAAAATATAAATTTAAAAGTTTAACCAGCACTTTAAAAGTGTCTGATATGTAGCTTTATAGCCCCATTTTTATAGGAAACATTTTAAGGTATGTAAAGTACTTTTCAAATATTATCTCATCCTTATCCTCGGGACAACCATGAAAGATAGGCACTATTATTAACTCTCTTTTACAGATGAGGAAACTGGAGCTGAGAAAGGTTGCAACTTCCTCAGGGCCACACAGCAAGGAGGCTACTGAGGCAGGATTTGAACTCAGATTTTCCTGATTTCAGGCCCAGCAATATGTCCACTGTGTCATCTAGGTAATGAATACTGATTGACAGATTATCTAACTATTAATAGTCATTGTTTCCCTTATTCCACTAAATCCTATTCTGATAACCTCATCATAATGTGGAAGTGGATATAAGGTCTGGTACCTAGCAAAAAGGAAATGTGTTCAAGTCCTACCTCTGACAGTTATTAGCTGGTTATTCTTAGGCAAGTCACTTAACATCTTTGAATCTCCTTTTCTTTTCTTCTTTTTTTTGTGGTTCAGATGAGAATATATGTAGAGCGCTTTGCAAATTTAACAGCTCAATAAAAATAAAAGTTTCTCTTCTAGAATTTCTTCCTCTTCCTCTCATGGTGAATTGACTTCAGGTATATTCCTGGCAATATATATATATATATATACATGCTTTCTAAGGTTGAGACTTTTAAAGTAGCTAAGTACAGAAAGCCTCAGTATCAGTAGGCCAGTCACTTGGTGAAGAATTCTTTTTCAACCATGAAATCAAGATAAACACCAAATGGACCTCAGCACTGTGAGTTCCCTCTCTCCACCACAGTGATGGTGATAGACTCATAGAAAAGAGGGCAGAGGATTCAAGAAATTGTACCATGTTTACATGCTAACTATAAACATTGGCAGAGTTGGTACAAATATAAATTAAAAATAGAAAAATTGCTAAAAGATTCTAAATTATAATTTTTAATATTTTTGTGATAAATGAAACTAGGATGGAAAATAAATTTTTAGTGAACTGGAAAATTGTCTACAAAGTGCTCCTTAAAAAGACAAATAGAGGAGTTGTCTGAGTTGTTTTTTATTGTGTGTCCAAAGACAACAATAAGAATGATTTCATGAGACATTTGGTCATCTCATATTGAAGTACTCATGGTACATATTTGCAAAAAGAACACAATGAAATAATTCCAAATTAAAATCCAACAGCTGTTACAGAGGATAAAGAGATAAAAATATGACTACAGTAAGACCCTTCAAATCAAATAAACACACTATACCTACATTATATATGCACATATGTGTGCACATCCGTGTGTATGCATGTATGTATATATAAGACAAAATACCACTTTCTAACTGCTACCTTAATCCTACCTCCAGAATTATTCTTTAAAGAAAAGCAAATTAAATATTTTCATATATATATGCATATGTGTATATATATATATACCTCTGACACTTATTAGCTGGTTATTCTTTAGCTGGTTTGAACCCCAGGTTTTCCTATTAGGTACAAAATCTTGTGGTAGCCTTTATGCTATTACAGTTTTCAAAGTATGTAATTGGGAGAAGGAAAATATTATTAAAAATAATGTTATCTAAATATTTACATACACACATCTGCACAGAGCTTATGTATAGATATTTGTGTTTGTATAAATAATATAGATTTATACATGCATAATTACTCAGTAAAAGATAGATATGTAAATACATAGATGAGGAGGAAGAAAATTTAAAATGGAAAATAAATTAACATTTTTAAAAAGAGAACAAAAAGTATAATGCTTATTGCTAGGATCTCTTTCTTCACTTCTTTTCATTGAATCCCTTCATCTTATTCACCTTTTGTTCTTCCAGATGAAATTTTTTTTGCTCTATAAAGTAATTTTTGATAGTTTCAACTAGTTTTTTAGTTGGATCTTTAAGGATATCAAAGTAAACCAACATATTATCTGCAAAAGGGAGTAGTTTTGAATCCTCATCTCCTATGCTTATTTCTTCAAAACAACGTTTTTTCTGGACCAAATGTTTCACCAGTATTTCTAGCATAATAATAGTGATAATGGACACCCCTTTTTGCTTCACCCTTCACCTTATTTGAAAAATTGCTAGTTTATTGTCAGTAGAGATGCATATTTTTAGATAAATACAACTTATAATTTTAAGAAAATTAACATTTTTTTATTTTTAGTGTTTTAAAAAATAGGAATAGTTGTTATATTTTGTCAAAATCTTTTTCTGTGTCTACTATGTGATCATAGGAATTTTTTGTTGTTATTGATTTGATCAACTATGCTTAAAGCGTTCCTCATTTTGGATCAGGCTTTCATTTCCTTTTATAAATCTAGCCTGATCATAGTGTCTGATCTTTATGATTAATTACTGTAATTCTTTCTTTTTTAAAAATCAGTATTTGGGAGAATGATCTAGAGTTTTATTTTCCTGTTTTAACTTTCCCTAATTTCAGCATCAAAAGCATTTTTGTGCCATAAAACAAAACTGGTAGGACTCTTTTAATACTTATTTTTTCAAAAAGTGTGCTTCTGTTATGCCAACATGCTCATGACAAGCCCCTATTTCAGTTTCCAAATCTGTATATCTAAGCTACTCTTCACTGGAAGAATGACTCACTGTGACTTTAAATTGGTTTCCTTCCCAAAATTTATTTTAACACTTTTTTAGGTTGTTTTGGAAGTGTTTTGATTGGGAGAATAAGACAAAATGCTAATTTCTATCTGCTACCTTAATCTTACCCCCAAAATTATACTTTAAAGAAAAGTAAACTAAATAATTTCAACAAAAAAGAAAAGAAGACAATATGTTCTGAATTTTCTCTAGTGATCCTAGAAAAGTGTAGGAAGAAATTGCAGAATGTTTCAAAATCAATAAGAAAAACAAATGAAAATACAATGCAAATCAGGTTAGAAATCAGAGTCTTTACAGTCAGTTAGCAAGCATTTATTAAGAACCTACTTTATACCAAGCACTGTACTAAACACAAGAGATAATAAAGAAATGCAAAAAGCAATTCCTGTTCTCTAAGAGCTCATATTCTAATGGCCAGGGGAATAACTTATAAAAATACCATCTATAAGAAAGAGGGAATAAGGTGTAAAAGAATGCAAAAGTCAGAAGAAGCCAGGCTAAGAAGAACTTTAAAAGCAAAAAGGAAGGACAGGATTTGAGACTTGGAAGGATACCTAGTGAATATGTACAGACTAGAAAGTAGATACTTTTATGCATGGCACAACAAGGAGGACAGTGTCACTTGTTTGCAAAATACCTGATAGGAAGGAAATAGATGTTAGCTGTAAAAAGGATAGAAATTTAGGAGGTTATGAAGGATTTTGAATACCAGAGGATTTTATATTTGGTCCTAGAGTCCAATGGAAATTATACTCAAGTTTATTGAAAAGGAGATAGATATAGTCTAACCTGTGCCTTTAGGAAGATCAATTTGACAGCTGGGTAGAAGATTAGAGTAGGGAGAGTATTGAGACAGAGATGCCTATCATATCAGTACTGCAACAAGTCAGGCTTATAGTGATGAGGGCTTACCCTAAGGAAGTGGCAGTGGCAGTGACAGTGGTAGAGGTGAGAAAGGGGTATATATAGGAAGACTGTTGTTATTGTCAGTGTTTTTCAGTAATGTCCAATTCTTCATCACCCCATTTAACTTTTTTTTTTTGGCAAAGATTCTGGAATGGTTTGTGATTTCCTTCTCCAACCCATTTACAGATAAAGAAAATGAGGCCATATTTAAACTCAGATTGTCCTGACCCCAGACCTGGCCCTCTATTCAATGTGTGCCCAAAGGAAGACTTGGAAAGGAGAAATGACAGGATATATAACCATTGATGGGGTGCGGGGTGTGAGAATGAGTGAAGAAGAGTCAAGAATAATACTTGGTATGTTAGTCTGGGTGATTTGGAAGGTTGGTAATATAATAGATAGTACTAAAGAATTTCATAAGAGGAAAGAGTTTGCATGGAAAGGACAATGAGTTAAAGATATCACAGAAGGAATAAATAAGGAAAAGAGTAGACAATCTAGAACATGTGTAGGAAATTTTCCCAAAGTACTAGATGCTTTAAAAGACAGGACAGATTTGGAACTTGAAAATACAGTAGTATAAAACAATTCATCAGTAGACTAGTAAAAGACAACAAATTTGAAAGAATAGATGAATGGCAAACCAGATGACCTGAAGTCAAGTTGCCCAGAGATAATTTAAGGATCATAGTTCTACAAGAAGGAGGAAAAAACATTTTGAATGAAAAAGATTAAATATTGTTTGTTGTTGTTTAGTCATGTCCTACTCTTTGTGAATTCGTTTGTGGGTTTTCTTAGCAAAGATAATGGAGTAGTCTGCCATTTCCTTCTTCAGCTCATTTTGCAAATAAGGAAACTGAGGCACAAACTTGCCCAGGCTCACACAAGTATTAAATATCTGAGGCCAGATTTGATTCAAGAAGACAAATCTTCCTGACTCTAGTCCCAGCATTCTATTCATTGTACCACCTTGGTGCCCTAAATTATTGTAATATAGGAAATGAGAAAATTCCTTAGTAATTTTGAGTACAGACTACCAAAAAAAAATGAATGATCAAATCCATGGATTTCAGCTAAAGGAAAATCAATATTTAAAAAATTAATTAAATAAAAAATTTTAATCCCCCAAGAAAATGATCAATGTAGAGGTGCCAAAGAAATTAAAAGCAATACTTGGGGCAGCTGGGTAGCTCAGTGGAGTGAGAGTCAGGCCTAGAGACAGGAGGTCCTAGGTTCAAACCCGGCCTCAGCCACTTCCCAGCTGTGTGACCCTGGGCAAGTCACTTGACCCCCATTGCCCACCCTTACCAATCTTCCACCTATGAGACAATACACCGAAGTACAAGGGTTAAAAAAAAAAAGCAATACTTGATGGTAAACATTGAAATAAGTATTCTGTTTGCCAAGAATATACAACTATTCTTGCATTTTCTGTTTCTTTCCTTTCCTTGTTGCATGTTTTAAGCTGAGGAACTTCTAATTTTATTATTAATAAATTCTGCTAATGAATCCTCTAATTTCTTTAATTCTAAGTATAAAACAATCAAATATATACCTATACAATTTTGTACAAAAGATAACAATGTGGAAAAAAGCAATGCAATTAACTTCAATGTATAGTTTTATAATATTTTCCAAAAATGAAATTCAAAAGTTTCAGAGGTTAAAGCTTAAGAGCCAGTTATGAATTTGGAAAATAATGAGTTATTATGCTTTAAAATTAGTTGTTTTAGAACCATTATTTGAAATATCAGAAATAGAAATCCCAAAGTAAGTTACGTGTTCAAAATCAGAGTGGATTTTGAAACAGAGGAGTGTTTCTAAACTAAATTTTTGGCATTGGAACTAGTTGTTGACTTTAAATTTATAGTTTGTTAGCAATTGAAAAACCTGCTTTAAAATAAAGTATACACACACATACTCACATACATATATATGCAGATAATCAAAGCAGACAAATTTCATGAGTTTCATACTCATGTAAACATTCCTAATAAAAGAAAAAGCTGCAATGCTTTATGAAATGTAAGTTATATTAGTTACAGTATTTATATTAGTCTTATAATAAATTTATATTAAAATATTTTCAAATAAGGTCTATAAGATGGATTAACTGGTCCAATTAGTGAATCTAATCAATAATGTGTCAAATTCGCAAGAGAAAGAAGATAAATTTGAATATCTACACCATTTGTACCTACCAGATATAGCCTTGGTCTACCTTGGAAAATCCTGATATAAACCATAAAACACTTGGTAATTAAAAACAAAACAAAAGAACAGAAAATGAAGCTTTCTGACACAAAAATGTGACTATAGGCCCCTAGAAGGTGAAATTTCAATTATTATTAACAAAAGGATCTCATTCCCTCTAGAATGCTTCCCTTTGGGAGTTTAGGAATAGAGATAAGGCCACTCAAATGATGTCATATATCACTGAGTGACCAACAGTGAGTATGACACAGTGGTTAGTAGGGATGAATAAAGTAGTACATTTGCCAAGATTCTTGGGACCAGTAAGTGAATGTTCATTTCCAATTTCATTGTAGTTCTGTATGCTTATGGTACAAAATAATTCTCTTTTGGGGCAATTATTTCTATGCTACTGCAGTTCATCTTTCCATCTTCATGGTAGTGGACCCCAAAGAGCCCACTATTACTTCACCTGAAGGGTAAAAAAGGAGCAATAATTCCCTGAACTTTGATCAGTTAGGAACATAGATACCTCTGCTCAAACAAAGTTGTTTTGGCAAGGCAGCAGTAATGACATCTAAGAACCTCAGTTTTAAGTAGGAAGACCAGGAAGGAAACTGGGGACTTGATTTAGGCCCTTAGATGCAGGGTGATGGGGCAAACCCAAACTCTTCTGGGCTTCCCTATTTAGTCCTGTGCATAATCAGTGTGGCTATTGACCTAGTGATGTAGAATAGTTAGGGTAAAGTGGGAAAGAATTCCAGCACATTCTTTCTCTTAACTTTAACTATTAGGGAGATAGGAGGGAATGAATAGATGTAGCAGCCCATGAGAGCTATATTCAATTTAGATGAGCACTAATTCTCTCTTCTCTCATAACTCAATTAGTCTTGGGAACGCCCCTGCCTTCTTTCAGGATGGTACTCTTAAGTGGCATTTACTCTCCTAGGGTCCCAACATCAGCCTGGAGAGGGAGAGCTATACTTCAATATTGTTAATAATTTGATTTCAGAACTAAGGTGTATAATGTAATAATCTGGTTTTAAAGCTAACTCCAGTCTTGGAGATATTTTTGTTCTGTGACAACAGAGGGAGTGCCCATGCTGATGAAATCATGACTTAAAATATCTAGATAATTTTCATTTTGAACTTCATGTTCAAAATGATAAACATTAAACAAAATTATTTATCAAATACATTTTAAGGTTGTAATTTATCTTCATGCTTTTTAAATAATTTCTCCTAAATTATTTTCTGACGTTGAGTACATTCACATTTATATTTGGATGTGTGTGTGTAAATATACATATGTGCAGCTAATATGTATTTTATTTTAATTTGTATTTAATTTTATTTTAATTCTTCTAGTGTCTTGTTTTGCTTCATTTTTTTTCTGGATGTTTTTAAATATCTTTATATCTGCCCTTCATGGTAGGTAGGTAGTTTCCAGTGCTACCATTTTAAAAATTAATTTCCCAGGGATTGTGATATAAGGGGAAAGGCATATGTTTGTAGTAATATGATCTGGATTTGAATCCCAACTCTGCTAGTGACTGTTGAAAGAACAACATATGACATTTGGGCAAGTCAATTGATCTACTTGCCCCTCAGTTTCATCATCTGTATAAAGAGGGTATCAGATTAGATGACATACAAGAACTCTTCCAGCTCCATGATTCTATACGTAAAAAGAGGTCCATCCTCTACTTCTATTACAATATTGGAGAAAGAAAACGCCTTCTTTCCTTATAAAAGTATAAGTGAAGGAATATTGAGGGGGTCAGGTCTTTGAGGGAAATGACAAAGAGGGAAAAGGACCAAGATAGGAAGGAACAGTATTAGAGTGAAAAGTATTGGAGCTAGGGGAGGAAGTTTATCTGTTATAGTCTCAGAATAAGGAGCTGGTAGGTCAGTGGAATATTGCTGGTAAGAAAGGACTGGCTCCTCTTCAGTAGTGTGTCCTGGAAGGTAACTAAGTTAGTCCCTACATTCTGCTTCTGACACAGAACTCCTACATAGCTCAAGGACATGTTTTTGCTGGAGATCTGCCTAGCTAAAGTCAAATCCTCAGCTTCTCCAGGCTAATTTAGTCCCATTTCTCATGTCACCAATGAGGATCTGGAGGCAAAGAGGCTACTACAATGTATCACTACCCTTTTCACTTCTACCTCTTAGCATCCTTTACCTCCTTGAAAGATAACCTCAAGCCTCACTTCCTAAAGAAGGCCATTCATGATCTATTCCTCTCCCCCCAAATACTTTGTACTTTTGTCTATATTCTATCTTCAATTAAAAATAAGGCCTTTGAGGGTAGGAACTGTTTTGCTTCTGTTTTTGTACCTCCAATTCCTAGCACAATACCTAATACATTGTTGCTCAGTCATATTCTAGTCATGACCCCATGATTTTCGCAGCAAATATAATGGAATGGTTTTCCTTTTCCTTCTCCAGCCCATTTTACAGATGAGGATATAGAGGCAAAAAGATTTTCAATGACTTGCCCAGGGTTACACAGGTAGTTAAGCATCTGATCCTGGATTTGAAGGGAGATAAGTCTTCACCGACTTCAGGCCTGACACTATCCACTCTGCCATTTACTAAATGCTCCTTAACTGTTTAATGATCTAGTCTAATCCAGCTCCCCATTTTACCAGCAAAGAAACTGAGGCACAAAGTTAAATAACTTGCCCAAGAATCTTGGACCAAGATTATTAGATAATCAGTTACCAAATGGAAAGTACAGAACGCGTCTTAGATTTGTTTCTGACTCCACCATAAGCCCAAGTTACTTAGTTTTGACCAAGGCATCTTCCCAGCCTGTGGGAATTTGACCCTATTTTCTTTGAATGCCTGTTGACATCTTTCTCCAAGGAAGCAAGAGTGAGAATGGCTACCACTACCAAAGTAGTTCACAGATTTCTTTAAGTATGACTTCTGAAGAGGCAGGATAAAAACTAGTTAGGGTCTCTATTTTGGGAGAGGACAAATGCAGTTTTTGCTCTTGTCCATCTGTGGGATAGAGAAGCAGGGAAGGGGGAGGACCCAGACTGCACGCAAGCTCTCCTCCCCCGCCTCTCCAGGCATCCAGTCCTAAACTAGTCAGCAGGGTCTCCTCTAACCTCCACTTCTCCCAGACAGACAGCCGAGGCTCCGTCTCTGCATAGACCCGGTGGAAGGGAGCGGTGGATCGAAGGCAGGAGCGATGCCGGGGCAAGCCTGGCCCTTTATCCTCCTGCTGATCACAGGACTGGGGTGTCCCGAGAACATCCATGCTCAACAGCAACAGAAGCGGACACTATTCCTTCTGCAACAGACTCATCAGCAAAGAGGTACAGTCGAGGCAGCCATTACCATCTTTTCCTCACAGGACACCCCAAGACTACCCAAACCCTCTCCCTTCTCCTGCCCCCTCCCCGCAGCTTACCACCCACCTTCTAAGGAAAGCGGAGGAAAGAACCTTAGTGTCTTGACTTGAGGAAGGAAAGTCAGAAACTTTTCCAATGGAGAGTGCGCTTTGCAGGGATGCAGACTTGGAATGGGGAGAAAAGAGGGAGAAGCCCCTAACAAGTTTGCTTCTCTAATTGTACTGGGAAGTGGATGGGGAGTCTCCTTATCCTCCCCTCTCCTCGCTCCTCTACCCCAGCGAAAATGCAATGTTTTCGAGTGTCCAGGAAAAACTCAAAGAGATCGCAGTGGTACTATACGTCGAAAAGTTTTTTCCAACAAACATGATACAGGCAGGAAACTTTTCCCAAGTTCAGAAAGTTTTCGCAATACACTGAGATGCCCAGTAGAGAAGGATTTCAAACTGTGATCCTTCCAAGGAACTTCGGGGGAGCAATTGAGACTTCCTTTCCATTTGAAAGGGCTTAATTTCTCCTGTAGTCGAAAACTGACAAACTTTTGGATCAGAGTTGCAGAGTTTTGAATTGAATTCCTATTTGCCTGGTTGCTTTTAATTCTCTCTGGGAAATGATTTTGAAAGTTTTCATTCTTTTTTTTTTTTTAATAGAAACAATGCTGCCTTCCACACCCTAGCCTTCATTTATAACCTCCCTTTTCTCCCTACCCCGTCTTATTTTTATAATGACATTCCTATTGTCTTTTGTTAAATGCAGAGAACTGCTTTTTAAGAAATGCATATTTAGACAAAGTTCACAAGGACCAGAAATATAACTTCAGAGGAGTTTGGAAAACAATTATAATTAAATATAAAGCGGAATACTTAAGAGCTGGGTTTGAGTATTGTACCATGGTATTTTTTGAAGTTGTTAGAGCCCCTGTGAAGAGGTCTTTGTTCCTTTGTTTTTGTTTGTTTTAAAATTACCATGATTATTAGATCAATGCTACCTTCAGTGTTTTAAAATACAATTGAGGAACAATAACATTTCCAAAAAGTTATTTTGTGTTGAAAAAAAATAAAAGTACAAAATATTAAAAATACACAAAATAAAAACTCTGAAACTCTTCCAATTTTGTTTAGGAAAAGTTTGTTCTCATACTAACATCATGAAGATGAGAGAATTTTGAGAGGGTTTGATCACAGAGAACCCACTAACATCATAAAGCTTATAGGAATATTTTCCCCTCTCATTTCCTGGTACATGGATTTGATCTCTTCTTACTCTTGTAAACTGCTGTTATACCTTAACATTTATAGTTGTACAATTTAAAAAAAACTTGTAAGGAGATACTGTGAACTTTGTGCTATAATAATACTTCGCCTGAAATTCCTTGAATAACATTGACCCTGATCTCACTGCATAACGTTTTGAACCTTATCTATCTTTGGGGGAAAATTGAGGCACTCTCTTAAGCCTACAGTTTGTGGTGGTTACATGAACACATTTAGCATCTGGGTTTCCAGACGATCATTTTAACATCATGTAGTTTTCTGAGAGTTGACTACATATCTTAATAAAACTTTAATACTGTTGTAGTTGCTGAAAGTGTGATGGACTAGAGAGACAATTCATTGAGCTGGTTTGGACTAGAACAGAAAAAGGATTCTGCTTTCAGTTAAGGATAGCGAACATTCGATCTAGTCCCTGAGGTGGGGGGTAGATATTGAGAAATCTTTTGAACACTTTCTATAAATTTTGCATAAAACAGTATGTGAACAAAAGGTCTGCTTAGGTCATTTAGACACATTTGGAAATGAGCTTAGAGGTAAGCCATCATGTCAGTTAATGATTGAGTTTTAAGTCTTTTTATGTGGTTAATAAAAGGTATAATTTCATTTCCAACTGTTGAATTCATTTCCAGAAAAAGAATCAATGCTTGTAGCAGGTTTCCTTTTCTGAGTGTGCCAAGGTTTCTTTTATTTTGTTTTTGGAGTGCAAGGCCACTTTTCAGTCAAAACTATAGTTTAAAGAGCCTTGGAGCATCCTGTAGAGGAGTGCAGGATATTACTTAGAATGAAGAAGTAGGTTGTTGATTTTACCAGTTTCTTTATTTTAAGATGTCCTAGTACTGAAGTTACTAGCAGAGCTCTACTTTGTTCAAGAATGTACTCTTTTCTCTTCTTTTATTTTGGTTATCATGGTGTAGAATAATGAGAAGATTTTAAGAAAGAAGACCTATTTTTTTAAACCCTTACCTTCCATCTTGGAATTAATACTTAGTATTGGTTCCAAGGCAGATGAGTGATAAGGGCTAGGAAAATGGGTTTAAGTGCTTTGGCCATGTCAGATGGATTTGAACCTGGTACCTACTATCTCCAGGGCTGGCTCTCAATCCAATGAACCACCTAGCTGCCCCTAAGACCTGTTTTGATTCCCAGTCCTAGTCCTACCTATTATTACTTATGTGATTGTAGGCCAGACTGAGCTCTAGTTTCTGCCTCAGTTAAATGGGAACCAATAATGCTTTTACTACCTAAGTCACAGGAGTGTGAACTCATTCTCTGGATCAGGTATCCTAACTTTCACTCACCCTAACCAGTTGGTCCTTTGAAGAGTAGGATCCAAGGTCAACTCTTGGGCTTTGGGGAGTGTCTTTTCTTAAGTTATATAGCTCAAAAGTCCCCATCAGCTGTTTACATTATGATTTCCTACTTGATTATCAGTTAAGATTAATTAGTTATCCATCCTAAATTAATTTTTAGAAATATTCATTATGGTGGTATGTTATGTAAAACTTCCTTGGAGTCTGAATGCAGATGTGAAACAGACTATGTTTCATTTTTTTTCTTTTTGTTTTCTTTGAGATTTCTTTCATAAATTGACTAATAGGGAAATGTTTTACATAATTACCCAAGTAAAATCTGTATCAGATTGCTTACTAGCTCAGGGATGGGGAGGGATGGGAGAGAGGAAGGATCAGAAGGGAGAGAATTTGGAACTCAAAACTTTAAAAAGTGAATGTTAAAATTGTTTTTACAAGTAATGGGGGGAAATAAAATATCATTTAAAAAAGATGTGATACAGTAGAAAGAATGTTTGAATTTGTAACCAGAGAGACTGGATCTGGATCTCATGTATGATCCCTAATACCTGAGTGACAGTGAGCAAATTGGTTTACCTCTGTGGGCTTCATTTTCTTCATATGTAATAAAAAGAAAAATTTATAGTAGAAAAAAATGAACTTCCCACAACCCCCTCGGCTCTCTTCTCAGGCCTGAACATTCTCTCCTACCTTGCCATCCATTTAAATATATTTTGTTTTGGACTAGCTCTTGTATAAAACAAGTCCCAGAGGGCATAACCAAGCCCCTTCCATAATCTAGACTTCCTCTTACATCTGCATGTTTTACTCACACCCATTAAATAATCATAAAATATTTTCACTTGAGAGATATGCAGTGCATGGTATCTTTTAATTTAAGTTAGATAGAATGATTTGATTTCTTTATTCAATTTATCCCCCCTCCCTCAACCCTTATAGAAGAGTGAAATTTATACAACTTTAGGTGCTCTTCATTAGAGTTGAGTTAGCTTGGTGGCACAGTGATATAGCATCAGGCCTGGATTCAGAAAGTCCTGTAAGTTCAAACATGGTATCAGACACTAGCTATGTGACCCTGGGAAAGTCACTTGACTCTGTTTGCCTCAGTCTCCTCATCTGTAAAATGAACTGGAGAAATAAATGGAAAATTACTCTGGTATCTTTGTCAAGGAAACTCCAAAAGAGATTATGAAGAATAAAACATGAATAAAAATGACTGAGCAATGACAACAATAACAAATTCTTAGGCTACCCAGATAGATAATTCTATCCTTAGAGTTGCTATGGTATCAAATTAAGGGAAACAGAATTGGAGAATTTTGTTTTAATTCAACAGAGTTCAAAGAAATATAAAATCATAGACTAAAAATTGTAAAGGAAAATTTAATCTAGGTCTTTATTTTACAGATGAAGAAACCTGCCTAGAAAATATAAGTGACTTGACCAAAGTCATATAAGTAGCTAGCATCAGGGGTGGGATTTGAACCAAAGCAGTGTGACTCCAAAGTTAATAAATTTTGTAATACTACTTGTATCTCCTCCCTTCCTGAGCAGGATTTAATAACATAGTCCCCTCACTAAAATAGATCTCTTAAATTGTATATCGATTTATTCCATCTCTCTTATTCAATAAATTCCAATGTTTCCTTATTATCTCCTGGATCAAATATAAGATATTCCTTTTGACTTTTAAAAGCTATTTCACAACCTGATTTCTTCCTTCTTTACTAGCCTTCTTATATCTTACTCATTGCTGTGTAATCCAAAATCCAGTCACAAAAGTCTACTTTCTAATTTCATACGACTTTCCATCTACCAGTTCTATGCATTTCATTGGCTATTTCCCATACCTGCAATATTCTACCTTATCTCCTCTGCCTCCTGGATTCCATGACCTCCCTCCAGACTCAGGTCAAATCTCACCTTCTCCAAAATAAATATCCCTATCTTTCTCTTTGAGATTATATATCTTGTATGTACATGGGTAACTAAGTGACACAGTGGATATAATATCAGGTCTGGAGTTGGGAAGATTCATCTCTCCTAGTTCAAATTTAGTCTCCCATACTTACTCCCATACTTATTTGACCCTGGGCAAAAAAATCTGTTTGCCTCAGTTACTTTTTCTGCAAAATGATTTAGAAAAAGAAATGGAAAACTACTCCCATATTTCTGCCAAGAAAACCTCAAATAAGGTCATGAAAAATTGGATAGGACTTGAACACATCTCAACAACAACAAACATAGTTATTGGCCTATTATCTCTCCTATGATAATATGTGCTCCTTGAGCACAGGAACCATGCTTTTTGTTTTTGTTTTTCTCTTTCTCTGTGTTTCTAGCACTTAGTACAGTGCCTGGCTCATAGTAAGTGCTATATAAATGCTTGTTGACATGGATTGCAAAATGTCAGAAAATTATTATTGGAAATTGTATAGACATAATTAGGAAAAAAGATTTTAAAATTTATTTTAAAAATAAATGCTTGTTGATGAATTGACAGGCTAGAGCCTTGGTAGGGAATTCAAAACATATGTTCTCTTCATTCAAATAATTCATGTCTCTACTTTTCATTTGCTCCTTCAAAAGTCACCTTATTTTTTTACAAAGCAATATAGTACACAGTGAACAGTATGGATTACCTAAGGACAAGTTGGAGATACAGATCCTTAAATTTCATAGTTAGTTAAGACCTCAGAAGTCATCATGAAAAACAAATCTGCCCAAGTTAGGCTTATAAGATTGATAGGTCAGGGGATTTACAAAAAATATATGTATTTTTTTTTATTTTAGCAACATAGTTGACAAAAATATCTTGCTATCCTTGTGACAAGATAGAAACTAGTGATTTTATGGCTAGTTTGAACTTACACTCTCTCTGCACTCTGATCATCTTGGGGGAAATATCTAATGATGTGCCACAGAGTTATCTACTTGTTTATTATATTTTGGTAGATTTTCACCCAGTTTCATGGATAAAGATTTAAAGATGAAAACTACAGTTGCTAAGGAGAACTACAAAGCTAGGGAAGATAGATTATTCATAGGATGATGAAATCATCATTTAGAAACTTGTAGAAAGACAGCATAAACCAATAATATAAATGCTAATATATATAAAGCCAGCATTTATATTTTGAAAACAGGGCACAAGGGTAGATAAAAGCAGTCTGGCTTAACTGAAATTAAAACAAAAAAGATCCTATATACATTAGTGGATTAGAATTCTAATATGAACTAAAAGCTAATAATTTTTTGTGACTTTCAACAAGACTAATGTAATCTCTGGGTACATTAATAGACCTTTTTTTTGGTATATTTCCTTGATATAAGGAACTCTGGTGAGGAAAATCCCTCTTATCAAAGTATATTAGTAATTGTTCTACAATTTATAGTCCTAGAGGTATAAAAGCACAAACAGTTTAAAATATTTGTCCTTTATCTGTGAATCCATAAGTTTCAGAATCATGACTTGAATTTCATTTTTTTCTCTTTCTATTTCTGGGTCTAATTATTGATTTTCTATGCCACACTATCTGTCATTAGAATCATAAAATCCGGAACAGAGGAAGAGAAGACCAACAAGATATCTTATTTTAAAGGAAAAATAACATAGTGAGGAAATGAGAATGATGATGGTTCTAGAAACTGTCAAAAATGTAATAGTTGAAGGAACTGGACATGCTTATTTGAGACAACTTAGGAAGAAAATATTTTAAAAATATGTATTTGAAGGCTAATCATCATCAGTTGGTGCCACAGTGGTTAGAGCAGTAGACTTGGAATCAGGAAAGATCTGAGGCCAAACCCAATTTCAGATACTTCCTATATGTATGACCTAGGACAGTGATGGACATACTATAGCCTGTGGGCCAGCTGCGGCCCTCTGAAATGTTCTATCCAGCCTTGGGACATTATTCCTAATCTGACAAATACAACGAGTAGGATACAATACAATGAAACTTTGAAAGAGATGCCTTAGAAATAGACTGACAGATGAGCATTTCCTTTCCTTTGGCCCTCTCTTTAAAAAGTTTGCTCATAACTGACCTAGGACAATTAAATTAGCCTCTGTTTTCTCAACCATAAGGTGGAAATAATAATATCTACCTTAAAGGCTTGTTGTATAGAATAAATGAGATAATACTTTTGTATGTTTAACATATTACCTGGCATAGAGTAGGTGCTAGTTCCCTTCTCCTTGTCTCCTTTAATCAATGTGAATTTATCACAGGCATTTCATGTAGAATAAAAATAAGACATTCTATGTAACTTTAAAAATACAGTTAATAATAATTGAATCATTTATACAAGTTACTGAAAAATTTTAAATGGGAAATGGACAATAGAAATGACATCAGCACCAACTAAAATTATTTCATCCAAAAGAGCAAAGAGGTTTAAAAAAGCACAAAAAGTACATTTAAAAAATTTTACTTGACAAATAGACAATAGTGGCTTAGAAATTCAGTACCAGATCATAATATGAACCCATCTGTCAAAACTGATAAAGAAGATGATAGATGATTACAAATAGTATTGTCTCATAAATCAGACAGAACAGTGGAAGGAAAAACAGGTCTAAAGAAAGTTTGGCAAGGTATTTAGATAAAGTCATCCCAAGGGAGATGTTGGGACATTTTCTCCCAACAAAGAAAATGTTGGGAGAAAATGGAAAAGATTTGCAAAAATGTTTATGGCAAACTTTTCTCCAGCAAAGATACTGGAATGGTCAATCATACATGAACTCAAACATATTCTTGCAGAGAAACATCAATGACACTTAAAAGAATAAAGGGGAAAAAAATCTAATTTCATTCAATTATATGTAGAGGCTTCCCAGAAATGATACAACTGAGAAAGAATGAAGGGATTAATTTACAAGTTATCTTGTGGAGGAAAAATACTCAATATTTATAGGGAAAAAGACATTATTGATTCTTTTTTTAACAAGTGATGGCAAAAAAAACCCCACTAATGAGTTACATGGTCATTCTACTATCTTATCCAATCTTTATGAAGGTCACCTATAAATAAATTAAAGGCATTCTCAAAGAGGGTATTAGTTGGAATAAGGCATACTTTTTCAAATAATGGCAAAAGTGGTCCACATTTCTTTCATTTCACAACTGAGTGAAAGACTTAGATAATGTATGGTACTATTAGGCATATTGTTTAATTATGAAATAATGGGCTTAATAGAAGAAAATGTTGCCTTTGAGGCTCTTTTACAAGATGTCTCCCATCTTTATCAAGATCATTCAAGATTCCTTGGAAAATATAGCTACAGAAATAACCCTTTTCAGTGTTCCTCTTCTGCTAAAATTCAGGTGAAGCATAAAATAGGAAGATATATGCATAGTGCTGGAGGAGATTCAGCATAGAGTCCAGGTCAGGGAAGATTAAATGAGTTTTCCAAGGCCAAACAAGTAATAAAGAGAAACCTTGATTTCATTCTGATTCTAAAAATAGTGCTCTTTTCACTGCACCATCTTACTTTGATGTCTATCTTGATATTAGGAGGGAAATTCTAACAATGAATCAATCACTCATAAATAGAAAGGTCTGATTTGTGAGATAGTGAGCTCCCTGTCAGTGAAAATGCTCTAGCAGCAAACCAGCTGTATGGGACATTATAATTTAAGAATTTCAGCACTGGGATAGACTTCAAATGGTTTTTTTTTTCTAACTCTTTAGAGAAAAATATGTATCTTAAGAACAGCTAAGTATAAATTGTTCCTCTCCAAGACTAAAAACTTGATACCTTTGACATTTAAATATTTATCTATGAGCCACATGTTCAAATCACTGTGATATATAAAAAATGAACTTCACCATGAGCTTTGAAGTTCGTGATGGTATTCAGCTTTCCTGAATATATATATATATATATTTTAATTTTATGAGTCACACTGAGTATGTTTTTGTAGGATGCTTTTAGGAGCATTCTGAGATTTTTTTAATGCATTCTGGAGCCCTTCTCACACAATTTTGGCAAATATATTTGAAAAAATGCCTGGAATTTCCACATCACCTTCTTCCACTGCACAGTTATAAAACATTGTGTGCCACCAAACATGAGAACAGTTTGTAACTTTACATCAGAAATTTCTTAGGGATTTATGTGGTCATAAACCTGGAGTTAATTTTATGTTTTGTTTTCTTGGTACATATGTTACTTGTTGGCTTGTTGACTGAACACTGATCAAGTAGTTTTGAAGAATGCTTCATTGACAGGAAACAGCAGATCTGCCTGAGAATAAGAACACTGTGCATTGCTGACTTATATTGTCTTGGATGTGGTAGGATTCTAGGAGGGGGGGGAAATTAAATAGGACACAGACAGAAGAAGAATTTCTGTTCTTTTAAGAGTTATATTGTACATTATAAGTTCACATTCCAGACTATATAGATTGCTAGCCTTTCCTGCTCCCTTAGGATTTCCTCTCTCCCTTAGTTCCATGCAAAGGCACGAACTGAATAGATGACAAGAGTTCTTAGGGATTCTGAAACAATTACATGAGCTTTTCCCATTCTTTCATGCTTCTCTTATGTTTCAGAGTTACAGGAGAAATAAGATCACCTTCGTTTGCCTCTGGGATGGTTATTTATGGCTGTTACATATCATTTCTTTAATGATTTCTCAACTCTTATAGGTAGTCCCATGAGTCTACCCAGGTACTGGAAAGATGAAAAATGTATTTAAAGTTATAATAAGAAGGATTTAGGTAAGCTGTTTGAAATTCTCCTGCTCATAGCGTTTGGAAGTGCTGGACCAAGTTCTTAAACTTTCTTTGTGTTCTTTTGTTATATGTGGGACATAGAACTTATATCTTGGTAGGGCAGGATTTGTATATCAGCACTTTTCTAGGAAGGAAAAAAAAGGGTCACATTGATCTGGACACATTTATCTCCCTAGTAGCATCCCGCAACCTGGACGATGGAAGGGTATGTTGTTCCTTCAGTATGAACAGAGGTAGCAGTAAATGGCAAAGGAGAAATCACTTATCTCTAGCTGTAGAGTTTTAAATGAAGTGCCTTGTAGGGCAGCTTCATTTACCTATGGAATGACATAAGTAATAACAGTAGATCCCTTTTATTGGGATGGCCTCATTTTTCTCAAGCTCAGATAAGCCTTTTTTTTTAAACCCTTGTACTTTGGTGTATTGTCTCATAGGTGGAAGATTGGTAAGGGTGGGCAATGGGGGTCAAGTGACTTGCCCAGGGTCACACAGCTGGGAAGTGGCTGAGGCTGGGTTTGAACCTAGGACCTCCTGTCTCTAGGCCTGATTCTCACTCCACTGAGCTACCCAGCTGCCCCCCAGATAAGCCTTTTTGTCAAAATTATTTCCAAATCACATTCAGAGCCCATGATTCAAGGTGTAATGCAAAATATGCAAGAGAGGCTTTTGCTCTTGCAGGGGGCCAACTGAAAACTTCTGGCAGTTAGAAGCCTTAGAATTCTGAGAGGAGTCAGTTGGACCCTGAGGCTTGAACAGAGCGGAAGGACTAACTAGAGCTCTGCTTGGCTTTTGGTTTTGCTTTGGCCTGTGCTTTGTCTCTGGACCTCTCCCTGAGCTTCTCCATATTATTTCCCTGTTTCCCTGACTATTTTCCTGGGGCTCTGGGAGGCAGGGTGGCTTTTGGATTTTTAGTGAATAGACTTTATGGGTTTTGTCTCCCCAATAGGCAAGTAGGACATCCTTGAATTCAAACTATCCCTTTAGTATACCCTCAACTTTAAAAGCAGCCAAATATTCCCTGGCCAAGAGAGCAGGTTCTCTCTCAATCAAACCCATTCCTGTGACCCTCCCCAGTCTTGAGTTTCTCCCTAGCAGCTGTCAGAAACCCCAAACCCCTCTCTCCTTCCTGACCATTCCTGAACATTAATAAATACCTTTGTTACCTAAACAAACCCTCTGTAGAATCAATGTGTTGAAGAATCAGGCAAGGGTTGAAGGGGAAGTAATTATTCTCTTTTATTTTCTGAAGGAAACTGGAGGCATTCATCTTGGGAAGAAGTAGTTGCCCAACGATTCCTCCTGAATCCTTTCAGTTTCATTTTTAGAGAGGAGCCTTGTGATTCCTCCTTTGAGGACTTGAGAAACTGACAAGAAAGCCCTCAAGTCAGATTCAAACCACTTCTGACTGGCCCTATTCCTTGTGTCTGTAGAAGTACCTTTCCTGTCTGGAAGGGTTCAGCCTATTTCCCCTCAGAATCCTCTGTCTCTAGCTTGGGTATCTAGTCTGTGTAAGCTGCCTCTCCTGAACACCTCTCCCTGTACCCTTACCATCCTAATACAGCCTTGTCCATTCCTCCCTAGACTCAGCCATCCCGTTCATTCCTCTCCTATTACCTCAATCACCCTTTACCCCTCCATCACTCAGTAAAGGAAGGAGAGCACCCCCCAACTTTAGTGATCCCCCTTTTTATCCATTACAAAGGCAGTTACCATTAAACTTCCTGAATCTATGCAAACTTTATCTGTGGCAGAATCCACATACCAATGCATACATGTTCCTACAGTAAGATTTGAAACTTGTACCTTTCCTTCAAATGTAAAGCATTAAAAATTCTGACCCACCAATTCTATCTTTCAGAATCAAAGATTCTGTGTGAGTGTGTGTGTGTGTGTGTGTGTGTGTGTGTGTGTGTGTGTGTGTGTGTTGTGGTAAGGGTGGAAACATGTGACTTTTTTTTAGTACTGTTTATGATAATATGATTTTCTTTTTTTAGTGTAATGTTATTGGTGTCTTTTATTTTTATTTTGTTTTCATTTTTCATTTCTGAACTGATCTCTCCCATAGTCCCTACTCAGAGAGCCATCTCTTATAACAAAGAATAAGAAATAAAGGGCAAAAAAACCCAAAACAGTTCAGCAAAACATCAGTTGAGTCTGACAATGTATACAGTCTTATATACCCATATATCCCCTCACTTGTGCAAAAAAAATGAGGCACATTCTTTGGTGCTAAGCTTGTTTTGCCTTTCTTCACATTCCCATTCCTTAGCATAGTACCTAGCACAGTAACTGCTTGCTAACTAATATATTTTACCAATCTACAATTCACTTACCACTTCTGCAATATTTTTGGTATTCTCTGTTACTATGTCTTCTGTACCATTGGATCACCAGAGACTATACCCTGGGGGAATTAACCCAATTATTTTGGGAACTACAGGCTTGGAATTTATGTCTTGATTGGTGAGTGTGTGACTGCATACTCATGACAAGTTATTCCATTGTATCTGGGCAGTTCCTTCCATGCTAAGGCAATTAGTGGTTTAGTAGATAGAGCGTTTGGAGTCAAAAAGACCTGCATTCAAATTTGATCTCTGATATTCACTATCTATGTGACCTTGAGTGAATAATTTAACCTCTACTTGACCCAATTTCCTCAACTCTTAAATCAGAATAATAATAGCACCTATATCAGAGGATTGGTGTGAAAATCAAATCAGATACTTGTCAAAAATGAATAAAAGCAGTGCTTAACAAAATGCCTGGCACATGGTAGGTATTACATAAGTGCTTCTTATAATCTTCTACTTTAACTGAACTATTTCCTTACCATGCTTCAAATTCTGTTCTGGAAATATTTTCGTAGTCATCATGCTTCAATTTTCATTTCTGCTTCTGGAAACTGTAATCAAATCAATATTGTCATTTTTTCTGGAATGGGCATATCAGTCAACTCCAGCTACCATCCTTGTGACATACCAAACCAAATCATCCCTCCTTGGCAACCAGTCTCCTTTTAGAAAGCTCCATCATTGCAATGTGAACTCCTTAAGGGGCAGGGACTGTTTCTCTTGGGTATTTGTATTCTAATACTGAGCACAATGAGCACAATGCTTAACACATAGTAAATATTTAATAATATTTTTCATTCAATTTGATTCATTCATTATTTTCATTTGATCATTCTTTGTATTTAATGTATTATATAAATAAACAATATATAACTATATACAGATATAATCTTCCTGATTCAGTTTACTTCACATTGTATCAATTCACTTAAGTCTTCTCATGTTTCCCTAAATTCTTCATATTCATCATTTCTTATGGTAGCATTACATTCTATTACATTCTTATACCACAATTTATCTATTCCTCGATATTTACTTTGTTTCTAATTCTTAGCTAGCACAGAAGTTCCTGCCATAACAGTAACTTTGACCTTCACTACCTGAACTCCAGGATTGTGATGTTTCACCCATTCCTCAGGATCCTTTGGTACAAATAAGAATGCCAAGACTCTCTGCCATTGGCTCAGACCCCCACCAATGATGTTCCCCCTATTGCACAGATAAGTCTCAGGCACTCTAGTTACAATTTAGGCAATAAGAAGTCAGATTAGGTTTCACACATGTATATTTACTTCAAATAGTACAGTAACAAATATACATATTTATCCAACACGTCACTTAATTCCCCTCTATATGAACTTTTCCTCTGGGGAATGGAAGATTACTAGATGCATAGTGTTATTTAGCTCCGAAATAGCACAGTAACAAGTCCAAACCCATATAACTCTTGGGCTGTACTCCCATGCCTAATAGCTCCTTAGGGCTTCTCTGCTAGCTTGCTGGCCACAACATCTCTACTAGAATCCCGGCACCAGGGTCATAATTACTTAAACTCCTGATCTAGTAGGAATTACCTCCTATATGAGAAATTATAAAACAGACAAAAGAGAATCAAAACAGAAACACCTAAGCCACAATGCCTAGAAGTAGAGAAAAAGGAAAAATATATTCTCTTCCTGGTTGACTTTATGGCACCTATTCTGTGAGTGATATTACTGGGATCTTGACCCTCTGAACATAGCAAGAAGGGGTACACCAGAAAGAAAGAAATGGTACTAGTCTGGCAGTTTTAAAGATGCAGCTTGTTCTAGCCACAGAGCCAATCAAATGATGCTACTAGGATTACACAGGAAGTCTATTCCTAGAGGTAGTGCTTCAATATTAAGTGATCTGGGTATAAGGAAAGTAAGCCATTATATTGCAAAGCATATTTTCCTTTTATCAGACTTTTCTTTCTATATTTGAGCTCCTCAGTGTATATGCCCAGGAGTGATTACAGGAATTTGATTTTAAAAGAAATAATTAAAATAATTAAACTAGCCACAAGACTTCCTAGAATGTATCTAAGACATTGTAGGATGAATAAAAGAGTCCCAGAATTAAAGTTAATTGAACATTTACCCTGCCAAGTTACTAGCTATGTAACCCTGGCCAAATAAGCCTATTTAGTTTTCTAAAGTGTAAAGTGAAGGTAGGATTCAGATGATCTCTGAAGTCATTTCCTGCTATAATAATTGGCACTTCTGATGTTTTCTGCAAAAACAAAAACAAAAACAAAAACAAAAAAATATATACAGGTCTTATATTTGGACTACAAGTAAAAGAAAATTTTAAAGGCTTAATCCCTCCTTTTTTCTTCAATTTTCTTATATACTCTGGAGCAATATCTGTTAGTATATAAAGAACTAGCCTTAAAGGCAGGAAGAAATGAGGTCATATCCAGCCTTTGAGACATACTTATACCATCAGTGTGAACTTTGGCAAGTTGCTTAACTCCCTCGCACCTCAATTTCCTCATCTGAAAAAGGAGGAGGTAGACTATGTTGATGGTTTCTGAGCTCTCTTTATGTCTCTAAATTTATGCTCAAAGAAACATTAGGACCCAGAGCAAGACACTAAAACTCTCAGTGCCCTAAGCAACACTCTAAAGCTACCTGAAGGTACAGATGCCTCTTGGTGAGGAGTTTATATCAAGGGTATACTGAAGACAGTTTGAACCCTGAATTTTCAGTGTAATCATTTATATCTCAGAAATCAACAAATGATAAAAATCAGAATTTGATTTATTGTCATGTTGATTGCCTGGACTTAAAATGAGGAAGAAAATGTTAATTTTTCAGATTATAAAAGACCATAAAAGCATGTCTTTATCTACTTTCTTTTTTCTCTCTTTTTCAGCTTTTTAAACATTTACTAACATACAACTATAAATCTACACATGGCATGGATGAAATTAAAGGTCTGGACCAAAATTCCCATACATACGTTTTTGTTCAAACATTCTACTTAACACATTCTCTCCTTCCTAATATATAAAATTTAGAAACATTATGAGGAATAGTCTATTATTAACATGACTCTGGGCTTCTAGGACAAGCTTAATCTATTTCAAATGGGCCTGTAATCTATGCAAATTTGAGTTGATGATGAATGGAGGAGCTGTTTTGTGTCTGGCACTTAGGGAAAGGCACCTTGCATGAATGCTGGAAGTCTTTCTTCACATGTGGAACTCTCAGTTGACCACTGAGCAGGATTGTATGCCTCTGAAAGGCTTTTTCTCCTGCCAAATTTTTCCTATGGTAGAGACAGATGGGTTTAGAGTGATTTAAATTTAATAGTATTTAGCACATTATGGCTATTAAGTAATTTGTCCACATAGCAGGCCTGTGTGGTAGGCTAGCATAATTATCATCACTTCATAGAAAAGAGAATGGATGTATAGTGGCTTGTTCAAGGACAAATGGCAAGTCTGCTGGTGGTGTCAGAATTAGAATTTAGGATAATATGTTCCTGTTACTTATCTTTTCACTGCTGCCAGCAGGCCAACATCCCTTTTGGAGCTCACTGCCCTCATCACTTAAAAATCAACCTTTAAATAATCATGACACCATCTGTAGGTTTTGTTATAAATATAATTTAGAGCTAAGCAATGAGGAATAGGAGAATGGGAAAAAGTTGGTAGTCTTCATTGCATCTTCTCCTTAATTATATGTATTTATATATGCACATTCCATATATATTTTCTTTGGCATGTGAAAAATCAAGAGAATTTTTAAGATCCTAATACACATTTAAGGAGTTACGAGAAAGTATTTATATTTCCTAAGTCACCTTAGGAAGAAGCTGCTTACACCAAAGTTAGTAGTTATTAGAATAAAATAGTAACCTGATAAAAAGGATAAAGGAGTCAGAGGTCTTTACCAGTTACCTACTAAAAGAATATTGTTTTTTTTTTACCCATTAAATAAAGGTCCCTTAGTGTAGATTTAGATTTGGATCAGTGATGACCCAAACAGTGGTTCTGGCTCATTTTGTAGGCCCAGGGGTTAGCTCCAATGGTTTGATGTTATTCAAATAAACAATGTTTATGATATATATATAGATATATATATATCTATATATATATCTATATATATATCAGAATGGGTAGGTAGAGATACTGGTCCATAAGGACCTGTTTGGTCCCAACACAACAGTGTTGGCCTACTCTATTTACTCTCTCTATCTGCCTAAACCCTTCTAGCTAACTTAAATCTTATTAGCTGGTCCACAAAATGAGAACAAAGTTCAGATTATAAGGTTTTAGCTAGAAGCTAACAGGCTTAAGCAGAGAGTGGTCTGGCTCAGAGTATGGCAGACAGATTCTCTCCAGGCAAATTCTCTCATGTACATGACATCTCCAGGAATCAAGTCTCAGCTTTAAAATACAATCAGGATGAGGGTTGGGATAAGAAAGTCTCTGGATTCCTGGATCTTCTCAGGTAGGTCCAGAGCTCAGCCAAAACCCTTGTAACAGATCAGAATGGCCACCAGAAGTTCCCTCCATCCCCCCTACTTGCGGCATCCCAAGACCAAAAGGCCCCCTGGGACTCTCTGTCCTCCTCCTTATCCTTCCCTCTCATTCTGGAATGCAACCCCAAATGGTTCCAGGCATGCAGTCAACTGCCTTTGCAAACAGTCTCTTCCATAAGGTTCTTGCATGCTTTTCTTCCAAAGTCTTTTGCAAGTTTGCCTTTGTCTATCTTTATTTTAACACTACTGTTTTAGTAACATTTGATAACTAATGTCTCTGGGCCTCAGTTTCTTTTTTTAATATTTAGTTTTTTCCAATTACATGTAAAAATAATATTTAACATTTTTAAAAATGTTAAGTTCTAAATTCTCTCTCTCTTCCCTCATCAAGAAGGCAAACAATTTGTTATAGGTTATATATGTGCAATCATACAAAACATTTTGTCTCTGAAAACCACTTCTCCATTTCTGCTCTCCCTTCTATCAGCCCTCCCTCTTGTCTCCTTCTCTATTTCCTTCCCTTTAGGTTAAAAGATTTCTATACCCAATAGGGTGTGTTTATTATTCTCTTTTTGAGTCAATTCTAATGAGAATAAGGTTTAAGTGTTGTCTGCCACTCCCACTCCCATCTTTCTCATACTGTAAAAGCTCTTTCACACCTCCTTTATATGAGATAATTTATTCCATTCTACTTTTCCCTTCCCCCTTTTCCCAGTACATTCCACTTTTGCACTCTTTAATTTTATTATTTTGGATATCATCCTATCATGGTCAACTCATACTTATGCCCTGTATGTATACTCCTTTTAACTGTCCTAATAATAACATGGTTTTAAATATCATTTTCCCTACAGCAATGTAAGCAGTTTTACCATAGTGAATTTTTTATTATGATTTATCTTTTTGGTCAACGTCAAGCATTCTATTCAACTCTGATCTTTTTATAAAAAATGCTTGAAAGTCCTCAATTTCATTAAATTCCCATCCCCCACATCCTTTGAAGGATTATATTCAGTTTTGCTAGGTAGGTGATGTTTGGTTATCATTCTAGCTCTTTTGCCTTCCATAATATCATATTCCATGCTCTCCAGTTCTCTAATTTAGAAACTTCAAGGTCTTATATAATCTTGATTGTGGCTCCACAATATTTGTTTTGTTTCTTTCTGGCTGCCTACAATATTTTCTCCTTGACCTAGAAGCTCTGGAATTTGGCTCTAAAATTCCTAGAAGTTTTCCATTCAGGATTTATTTTGGGGGGTGATCAATGAATTCTTTCAATTTCTATTTTACTGTGGTTTGAGAATTTCAGGATAGTTTTCCTTGATAATTTCTTGAAAGATGACTTTTAGGTTCTTCTTTTTTCCCAATTATGATTTTCAAGCAATCTAATAATACTTAGATTATCTCTCCTGGAGCTATTTTCCAAGTCAGTTGTTTTTCCATTGAGGAATTTAATATTTTTTCTATATTTTTCATTCTTTTGATTTTGTTAGATTCTTTCTTGATGTCCCATGAAGTCACTAACTTCCACTTAACCAACTTTAGATTAAATAAATATTTTCTTCAGTGAGCTTTTCTACCTCCTTTTTCATTTATCCAATTCTGCTTTTATTTTGCAATCTTAATTTTTTAAAATTTGGTTTTATAATCATGCAAAACACACTCCCATAGTGGCCATTGTTGTAAAAGCACATTCATACAGAACACAAACTCCAAATTAAAACTATAAATACCCTGATATGAAGGATAGTATGCTTTCATCCACATCTATCTGATTTAAACAGTTCTTTCTCTGGAGGTGGATAGCATTCCCCATCATAAATCTTTCAGGATTGTCCAAGTTCTTTACATTGCTGAGGGTAGCCAGGTTTTCACAGTTGATCACTGTACAATATTGCCATTACTGTATACAATATTCTCAAAGTTCTGCTTATTTAACTCTACACCAGTTCATGTAGACCTTTCAAGCTTTTTCTGAAATTATCTTGCTTATCATTTTTTATAGCACAATAGTATTCCATCACTAACACATACCATAATTTGTTTAATTATTCCCCAATTCATGGGCATCTTCTCAATTTCCAATTCTTGCTCACTACAAAAAGAGCTACTATAAAATTTTTTGTACGAATAGGTCATTTCACCTTTTAAATTTTCTCTTTGGGATATAGACCCAGTAGTAGTATATTTCTATTGTCCTCCAGAATGTTTGGATCAGTTCACAACTCCATTAGCAATGCATTAGTGTCCCAATTTTGTCACATCCTCTCCAATATTTGCCATATTGGCCCACCTTGATACATGTGAGGTGGTACCTCAGCATTTTAAATTTGCATTTCTCTAAATCAAGAGTAATTTAGAACATTTTTTTCATATGGTTATTTATGACTTTGATTTCTTCATCTGAAAATTGCTTGTTCATATACTTTGACCATTTGTCAATTGGGGAATGGGATTTTTTTTCTTAGGGAGTTCATTGATGGTTTATTCAATTTATGAGATTATTTAAATGAGATGAGATGATTTAAATATTTGATTTCCTATTTTGTTATTATAGGCCATTTACATTTTTTGTAAATATTCATCCATTTCACTTAGATTGCCAGATTTATTGGGACTAATTGAGAAAAATAGATTCTAATGATTACTTCAATTTCTTCTTCATTGGTGAATTTTCATTTTTGATACTGATGTTTTGGTTAAGTTGGGGACTTTTGAGTTTAGCTTTAATATTCTTGTGAGTTTTCAATTGGAGGTTTGTTTCTGGAGGTGATTTGTGGATTCTTTCCATTTTTATTTTATACGCTTGCTTGTTCAAGAATATCAGGGCAATTTTCTGTCATATTTTCTTGTATTATGTTGTCCAGGATTTTTTTTTATCATGGCTTTTAGGTAGACCAATAATTTTAAAATTGTCTCTATTTTCCAGTCATTTGTTTTTTCAATGAGACAGTTCACTTTTTCTTCTATTTTTTCATCCTTTTGGTTCTGTTATATTGTTTTTTGATCTCTTGTGAAGTCATTAGCTTCTAGTAGTCCAATTTTAATTTTTAAGGAATGATTTTCTTCTGTGAGCTTCTGAATCTCCTTTTTCATTTGGCAAATTATGCTCTTATTTGCTTCTTGCATTACTTTAATTTCTCTTCCTTATTTTTCCTTTACATCTCTTAGTTGATTAAAAAATCCTTTTTGCACTATTCTAAAACCTGAGATCAATGCATATTTTTCTTTGAAGCTTTTCATGTGTTTGCTTTGCTTTCACTATACCCTTCTGTGCCTGTTCCTTGCTCTTCTTTGTTTACATAAAATTTTCTATATGTTGGGTGTGTTTTTTTATGTTTGTTCAATTTCCCAGCCTTTTTTCTTGATGTTCACTTTTATCTTAAAGATCGTCTCTGTTCTCTTACCTTTATTTCTTCCTCGATGTTACCCTTAGCTCTAAATCTGGGGGTCTGCAAATTTTAGTTCTTCCAAGGTGGTATGGTGGCTTATGGGCTGAGGGCTCTGAAAGCTACCTCCCAATGCTGATTCAACTACTCCTGAGACTGCCAGTGGCTTGTAGACCTTAGGGCACTTTGAGCTACCCTGTACTAGGGCTCAAAGCCTAGCCTTAGGCTTGGGCAAAGCCTTTTCTACTCACTCTGGGCCTGTTCATGTCAAACATAATCTTGACTGCCTTGTCCTGAGGCATGTAACTTTACCTTGAATTTTTATAAGGGTTAGCTTGGTCTGGGCTGACACAGGACAGCATGCTACAGGACTGTCTTGTAATGGGACTTGGGGCCTCACACTGGATTTACACAGATCAAGCATACTCTGTAGACTGTCTTGTGCTAGGGTTCCAGATCTTTTTGTAGGCTTGAGCTGTGGCTTGGAACTTTAAGAGCTTTGGGATAGGTTGCAATGCTTTTGGCTTAGGCAGAATCTCAGGGTTTGGGCATCAGAACCTAGAACAATGGATGTGGGTTGGGAGGGTCATACTGTTGGTTTGTGCTGGTAGTTCTTGGTGTAGACTCTGGCTGGCTGTGTTTTCCTTTCATCCCAGTGAACTAGACCCTCTCTGCCTACCTTTGAATTTATTCTGTGCATAAAAGTTGTTTCACTCCATCTCCTTATTGGTTCTTTCATTCTAGTATTTATCTAGGGGTATTATTTTAAGATTGGTTGGAAAAGATTCTCATGATGATTAGAGCTTTTCATGCTTCTACTCTGCTATCTCTCAATTCTGCTTTTTAGACTTCTTCTCATCAGGGGATTTTTTTATGCTTCTCTTACCATTTGGTCTAATTTGTTTTTTTAAGGTATTATTTTCTTTAATAATGTTGGTTCCCTATTACCAAAATGATCACTCTTTCTTCATTATTTTCTTGGATCATTCTTTTCAAATTTTTTCTTATTTTTATTTTCTTATTTCTTTTTTTTAATTATTCCTATTTTGTTTTTGCCAATTCCATGTAAAAACAATTTTAACATTCATTTTTAAAAAGTTGAGCTCTAAAATCTCTTCCTCTATTTCCTCCCCCTTCACTGAAACAGTAAATTAATATAGATATAATCTATATTACATACATACAATACATACAATCATGCAAAACACATTTCCATATTAGTCATATTGTGAAAGAAAATAAAAATAAATAAAACATACAACTCTCATTTCTTTTCTCAGTTTATCTTCTACCTCTTTTATTTGATTAAAAAATCCTTTCTGAGTTCTTCCTAAAATTCTTTTTATGTGTGAAACCAACTCATATTTTTCTTTAAAGCTTTGGCTGTAGCTGTTTTGACTTTTTTGTCTTATTTTCAGTTTGTATTGAACTCTTCTGTCGTTCATATTAACTTTTTTTACGGACATGTTCCTTTTGTTGTTGCTTATTGCTCATCTTTGCTCTTTACTTTCTGACTTTTTAACTTTATGTTAAAGTTGGACTTTGTTTGTGAGGTAGAAAAGGCACTGTCCCAAGGTTCATGTCTGAGTGTTTGCTCCTGTTTTCAGAGATAATTCTGGGATTCTGTAACTTAATTCTTCCAAGGTGGTGTGGTTTAAGTAGAGATTTAGTAACTACTCTTGATCTATGCCCTGGTCTATGAGACACTACTTTTCTCTACTTTGAAACTGTGAAAAAGGTCCCTGCTTTCCTGCAGTCACATACTCTATCAGGCTAGTGCTCCTCATCCTCCTAGGATAGTATGGAGAATGCAAGAGTATACCACAACCAGTGCAACCAAAGGGCTCCCTTTAATCTCCTTCTGAACTGATAACCCATCCCTTTATTGACTATGGGTTGACAGTCATGGTAGTTGATTCACTTTCCTCCCAAGCCTATTGTTGACTTGCCAGGATGTGGCCTCTCCTGGACTGTGTTCAACTTATATCCCAAGGAGACTGACCTTTCCTCCTGATCTAATTTGTTTTGGGAAGGAAAATTATTTTGCCCAGTTATTTTGTTGGTTTGGACATTCCAGAATTCACTTTGATGTGTTATTTTAAAGTTGTTTAGAGGTGGAATATGGGAGAGCTCAGGGTAGATTCGACTTTACTCCCTCATTTTGGTTTTGTACTTTGTTTCCTTATCCATGAAATATGGACTTTGATAGATGCCCTACAATATTCATCTTAACTCTAGATCTATAATTCTGTTTCCTGAATGAAATCTATTTAATTCCATTAAACAAGCATCCATTAAATATCTATGTTTGCTAAGCACCAGGAATACAAAGGCATGAAAGAAATATTTTTTTAGGTGCTCACAATCTATTGTAGGGAATGAGAGGCACCTAGGTAGCATGGTGATTCTAGTAACATACTTGAAGTCAACAAAATATGTTTGAATATTACCTTAGACTCATTAGTTATGGAACTCTGGGAAAATAATTTAACTGAGTCTTAATTTCTCCATCGTATAAAATGTGACAAAATTAGCACCTACCTCCAAGGGTTGTGTCAAACATCAAATGAAATAATATATGGAAATCATTGTGAAAAAATGCTATGTAAACATGAGATATTGTAAATACATAACTGATGTGAGACAGAGGAAGAATAATGCAAAAAAAGAATTAGATAATGATTCTTTCAAAGCACTAGAGAGACCATTTTTATCTAATTTGTGGGTAGAAGACTTAAAGAAAGCTTGATGGATGAGGCAAGTTTTGAGGTGTGCTCTGAAGAAGGCAATCCACAGATAGATCTGGAGGGAAGGAGGTGACTTCATTCCAGGTTTAAGAAAATCACAAATAGTTTCCTAACCAGTTATACATAGTATTATGAAAGTAATAAAAAACCCAATATGAATGAAGTGATTAAAAAAAAGATGGTCAAATAGAACACTCAAAATACCTGAGCACAAATACTCTCAGTGTTCTACCTTCAAATTCTTCTGAAAGGAATTAGAATTTATTAAGAACTTTGTATGTGCTAGACACTATAAGTACTTTATAAATATTATCTCTTTTAATCTCCACAATCCTAAGTGGTAAGAGTTGTTATTATCCCCCTTTTACAGTTGAGAAAACTGAGACAGACAATTTCAGTATTTACTTGGAATCACACATCGGTAAGTTCTTGAGGCCAGATTTAAACTCAGTTCTTTCTGATCCAATAGTCTATCCATTGTACTTCCTAAGGAAAAATTTAAAAAAAAAATTTGAATATCATTCTCAGTTAAGAGTTCATTAGTTGCATCAGAAAAGATTGCAGTAGAGTTTACATCAGAAAAGATTGCAGTAGAGTTTGTATACCCATGTAGTTGTGGAAAGGCATGCACATGCACAAGCTTGTTTTGCTTCATTGAAGTACCTAGTCAGATTTATTGGGCAAGAGGTGTGTGTGTGTGTGTGTGTGTGTGTGTGTGTGTGTGTGTGTGTGCGTGCTTCTGGTCATTTATACAAATAAGAATGTTTATTATTTCAATTCATTGAAATTGTGCAGTGAGGGAATTTAAAATTCAGTATCCAGAGAATCTTTGTGACCCTGATGTAATGGTTATTCGTGAAGGAATAAGTTGTAAATTTCTCATTAGTTAAATTATATGGCTAAAATTACAGGCTAAATCCTCTTTTTAGTCTCTTTTCTACCAGGAGTCTCCTCACCTTGGAATGTAGTACTTTGTAAAGGTTATTGAGCTTTATATCATTTTTAAAAAGTAGGATGGTAACTGTCATGTTTTTGACCTGCTACCTATTCTGTATCTTGGTGTAGAGAATATAGTTGACAGGTCAACAGCAGAAAGGATTATTTGTATGTACTACAGAATGAGAGGAAGATAATATACATCAAAGGGCTCAAGTTTGAATTTATAAAGTGATAAAATAAAATATGTTGTATCCTCAACAAGCTTCTATGTGTATGTCCAGTAGAAAATGTATGATAGCTAGTAAAAATGTAAACAGTTAACAGTTTTTAAAAGATTTTTAAGGTTTAATATTAGTTATCTACTAGACAGGATATTTGATTACTCTTCTTTGAAGTTTCCTTCCACATCAAATTCTTTTCATTCTGGGCCTTAATATTATTTCAATACAAACTTCATTTCTGTTGAATTTGCTGGCCATAGATGATCCTCACAAGCCTCTGAAATATACTTCTCTAGGCCCCAGTGTGGCATGCAGGAGAGTGTGGATGAGAATATATATATATATACGTATTTATATATATATATACACATCTATATACATAATATTCACATATATGTACATATACATATATGTTATTGAGTCATTTTTCAGTCAAGTCTGATTTTGTGACTTCATTTGGGGTTTTCTTTGTTAAAATACTAGAGAAGTTTAGCATTTTCTTTCTAGTTCATTTTACAAATAAGGAAACTGATGCAAACAAGGTTAAATGATTTGCCCAGAATCAGACTGGTAATAAGTGTCTGAAGTCAAATTTGAATTCAGGAAGATGAGTCTTCCTGAATTTAGACCCAACATTGTCCACTGGGTGACCTAGCTGCCATGTTTCTGTCTGTTTATCTATCTATCTATCTATCTATCTATCTATCTATCTATCTATCTATCTATCTATCTATTAATCTATCTATCTATTACCTATCTGTCTTCTCACAATCTGACCTCCTACCCACCACCCATATCATGGCCTAGGAGTCTCTATGCTTTTCTTTAGTCCCTCGAAGTAAAGTTTCTATTAAGAGTAGAGTAAAATGTCTTATTCAACTTCAATCTAATTTCACATTCTAATGTTCCTCAGAAAGATTTTTCTCACCATTTTCTAATGCAGTGAGATGGTTATATGTTGCAGTGGATAGAGTATTAGACAGCGTCAGGAAGACCTGATTTCAAATTCTTTTTTGGAAAGTTACTTAATATTTCAGTTTCAGTTTCCTCATTTATAAACTGGGTTTATTAAAACCACCTATGTTATAGATATTTTTAAAAGATGAAATAAGATAATATATGTGAAGCTTTATAAACCTTAAAGCACTATGGAAATTCTAGTTGTTAATGGATGCAGAACTGAATGCTATATATGGTAAAGGGTTAAATAAAAAGAAGCTAAAGGAGGGGGAAGGGCAGACAAAGGTACTTAAGATGGGGTATAGTGAAGAAAGTCTAGGATGCAGCCTAGAGAGAAATGAGACAATGTTGGCCTGTGTTCCCTTTTTAAATAGAATTCTGGGAGGAACTATCCAATCAGTTGAGAAAGACTACTTCCACCATGTAAATTCCAGTGGCTAAGGGAGCTTCAGTGGTAGAGAATGTTCAGAGTGCAGCCTGAAGAGGAATTGGATTACTTACCAATAAAAGCCTTTTCCAATTTTTATTTTTGTGTCCCCCCAAACCAGGATGGTGTCTTGTATTAGAAGGAACTTACTAAAGACTTGTTGAATGTGCATATGAATCTCTGCCTCTCTGCCTTTCCCATAAAGCCCACATTGATACTCCAGAACTCTTCTGAGATTGCCTTTCTTGGTTGTTACTGTCTTTTTTTCAAGTGGTTGTCAGTCTCTCTTCTCTACGGTCTATTGCTATGATTCTATTATTTGGGAATAGATTCTAGACCTGAAGGGATAAAAGACAAGTTCTTACTTGAAGAACAATTGTGAAGTGGCAGTTAATCCGACAAACTCCTAGTACTAACTTGGTAGCAAGAGGAGGTTATAAAGAACTCCTCCGTTCACATTATACTCATTATAAAAGGACTTTCTGAAGTCAATAAGTGGTTTTTGTATTGTACTTTTTATGTCGTATTAATTTATAAATTAAATATTGCCCTATAGAGTTACGCAAAATATATCACCAATTGAAAAGTGTATATTATAGTTTTCACCCACTTTTTTCATAAATTTGAAGATTCTCCAAAATTGCATTTTTTCTTTAAAAGATTAGATTCCTGTTCTTGGGAAATCATACTGTGCCTCACCTCATCCAACTCTCACTCCTCTGAACATTTTCAGGGAAGTGAAATTAAGTTAGAATTCACAACAAGATATAATCTTGAAGGGGAAACAAATACCCCAAAAGTAAAATCAGGTTGAAATTCATAATAATGGTCTATCTTGAGAAGTAAATGGTTCCTAAGAAGACAGGTGAGGGAAGAGGGTTTTTGTTCATAGAACAGTAACATTCTTTATGATTCACACAGTCAAAGGCTTTAATGTAGTCAATGAAACAGAAGCAATTTTTTTGCTGTTTGTTGTTGTTGTTAGGAACTCCTTTGTTTTCTCCATAATCCAAGAAATGATGACACTTTGTTCTCTAGTTTCTCTGCCTCTTTGAAAATCATGTTCTTCTGATAATTCTCCATTCACATATTGCTATAAGCCTAACTTCCCCTATGCCTAGTAATTCTGGTAACCCTCTCCCAATTATTATTAATAATACTGCACATTTTAGGCATATTTGAGATTCATTAGGGCCTTTTCAAAATAATATCCCATTAATTCTTCTAAGCAGCCTTTTGAGTAGGAAGAATAGGGCTATTGCATTTTATAGACTGTTTAGCTATTTCAGTTGTGTACAATTCTCTGTGACCTCGTTTGGGATTTTCTTGGCAAAAATACTGGAGTGGTTTGTCATTTCCTTCTCCAGATCATTGTACCAATGAGGAACTAAAGTAAATAAGGTTAAGTGACTTGCCAAGGGACGTACTGTCTGAGACCAGATTTAAACTCGGGAAAATTTTTTCTTAATGCCAGCGATTTATTTACTGTACCACCTAGTTGCCCTACAAAAACAATAAAGCTGACAAAAAATGACAAACAAAAATTAAGCCTGGAGCTAAGAACTAACAGGCAGATTCTGAGTAGACTTCCCTAGGCCCTAATTCCTATACTATGTCAAGTCCAAGATTCCATGAAACAGGTATATATTTTCAAAGTGATGAGAATCATATATTCTAGGTCTTGATTCAGGGGCATGAACAAATCCAGCTGGAGGATTAAGTTTAAGAGTAGATTTCATGTTTCATATTGATGAGTTTTTGGAGATGTTGAGATTCAGGAAAGCAGCCAAATGAAAATTAGTAACATTCTTTACCATAATTTCCATTGTACACTTTGGGTAAGAGACTGGATCCTGCACAAGAGATTGCAAATGTAAATATCATATGATTTACTATCAGGTCTCAACTGGTCCTAAATTAGGGATGTGGAAAAGAGAATATGATTACAAGTGGAGCCCTCTTGCCCAACATTTTGCTTTCCATGATTTCAGTTATCCATGGTCAACCAGAATTATTGGATATCAGAGAGGTACACTGGATAGCACAGAAAGTCCACCTGTAAGAGCAGCTAGTCCCAAATAGAGATCTCTTCTGCTTCCATTTTCACTTTTTTAAGGTTGAGTTTGTGTGTGTGTGTGTGTGTGTGTGTGTGTGTGTGTGTGTGTGTGTGTAGAGCATATATTCATACAAATACCCCTTTCACATTGTGGATGGATCTGGAAAATTTATTGCTAAACTTTTTGGTCTTCTCTTAACATCAGAGAATGTCTGATTTTTCTTTTTATTTTACTGTTTAAATACTTTATTATAAAAGTTGAGCTAAGTATTTGGTCATAGGTTACATACATATGTCAATGAGAAGAAAGTATTTGAGTTTCTAAACTTTTTCTCTTGTCTCCTAGTCTTAATATGTAATATGTGACTCACAAAACTCTCCAGTAATTTCCATTTAATTTCTTATGTTGGCCCATGATATCTCGAACTTCAATGGAGAAAGTCACAATGGGGAAGGGACACCTGTATATGCCTATGTATCTACTTTATAGACATACATACACACATGAACATATAAACATGTGTATGTATGTATGGGCAACAAGTGTTCCTTTTTATCTGTTGTTTAGATGGAACATATCTTCCACAAATATGGTAGATCTAATCTCTAAATTGACTATAATTTAGCCATTACGACACCTTTTGGGAATCACTGGTCTGATCAAGAGGTTTGGTGATGGTTGGGAGGAAGATGTGTCTTCTAAATGTATGTGTGTGAGCTCTTAGTCTTTTTTTTTTTAATGCACCACGTGCCAAAGCAAACTTTTTCCTTCTGGCTGCTTAGCTGCTCAACTACTGGCTGTGGAGGCTTCTCCATAATTTAAGGTTGATTCTGCCTGAATATAGAATTAAATAGACATAAATTCAACTGATAGCTGCCCCAGAAGTTTAAATTTTTCTCAACCTTTCTGTAGAAAGTGCTTGTTTTGTAATGGAGCTTTCTCAGTGGGGAGTGTTACGAGGTTACTTCCTACAGTGAAGGAAATATTTCTAGGACTATGCAGTACTCAAAACCAATGACCCAGACACTTTGCACAGGGGTTAGCTTCCAATGTTATAGCACTTCAGGGGGTCTGTGAGCTCATTTATGTGGGTTTTCCCTCTAATGACTCAATGCATTAGTATCACTGGCAGCCTATTTATGACAGTACATTTAATATAATTCTTATTTATGTTCTCTTTTGAATACACTGCATGTGGGCCACCCAATATACTGGAGTTTTCTCTTATTTTTCTCTTGGCATAAAGTGAATATTAATGGAGTATGTGGGCTGTCCACTAGTGTCCACTGTGCGACCTGCTACTTTTTTTCTTAGAACTTTTCCCCAATAATATTCTTCATGCTGCTTCTCCTGCATAATTCCCGCTTTATAATACACTGCAGTCTGTAATTAAATACAAAGAGTTTTTCTCTAATGCATTGGAGGAGTCTCATCTTCTGTTCTATAGGTACTGGAATAATTCATAACTTGTAGCTATTTAACTTCAAAAATAATAAACTTTATTTCAATCTTTCTATGTTTCTTTGTATCACCATGTTTTATTATAACTATAGTAATATCACATTGTATTCTTGTACCACAATTTATTTAGGCATTCTTCAGTTGATGGCCATCTACTTTGTTTTCTGTTCTTTGTCACTATAGAAAGTGCCAATATAAATATTTTATTGTTTTCTGTTCTTTGTCACTATAGAAAGTGCCAATATAAATATTTTATTGCATAAAGTACTTTTCTTACCATTATTCACATAGTGAATAATGGTAAGAAAAGTACTTTATGTATATATACATATATATATATACATAAAGTACTTTATATATATATAGTACTATATATATAAAATTTAGTAATATATATATATATATATATATATATATATATAAAATTTAGCAAAAGGATTTCTGGGTAAAAGGATATGGTCATTTTAGTAACTTTATTGACAAAATTCCAGTTTCTTTCTAGAATGATTCAACCATTTCACAACTCTACCAAGAGGTGACTTTTTGTAAATGACATTCTATAGAAGACACACAATTAACTGAAAGTTTTTGAGAAAACAAGATCCAACTACACTACTGGTTGATTATATTTATATAAGCTTATATTTACATATGTATAGATGAAGTATTTGACAGACAAAATTGTTGCCCCAAAGACTTACCTCCAAGACCTTTCAAATGCAGAATTAGTGTTAGTCTATTTCCCTACCCTGTGTTGTTCTCCTTACTTATATCTAATTTGTTTTTTAAAAATCACAGGAAAACAAATTCCCTTTTACCACAAGTTTTTAGTGAAAGTGGATTTTAATTGAAGTTTTACTTTAATATTTTTCTGTTTCTTATATCACATCTATAATGTATAAGATTTTATCTCACCTGGTTGTAAAAATGTTTAAAATTATTCCTTGAGCCTTCAATTTCTTGGAATGTTCTAGCTTTCTTGATCCAAGTAAGGCTTTCTACATACGTCTGGTACACATACACTTCGAACTCATGTGGCATATGAGTTCTCTTGTCTAAATGGACAAAATATTCTCTTACTCCCTTCAAACCTAGGAAATACTAGATGACACGTCCTATCTTCATATAGAAAGACTAAAGAAATTTGCCAAGGTCATCCAAGTCAGCAACAGATAGGAATAGAAATAAATTTCTATTCTTAGCTCATAAGTATTTTTGGTAGCACGATGTAAGCAATGTCGGGATCAGCTAACAAGATGCAGTCGGAAGCTAGTTATAAGTCACATGTAATATGGTAAAAACTAAGAAGTTTGTCAATTTTTCTTTGCTATGTTTTTCTTAGATTATAATGGTATAGTAAACACAGATGTTTGCTTTGGTGATGTTGCTCATGAGGGTTATTACCCAGATCTCATTTTTAGGATCATTTCAGGGTTTGCATCCACACTGCCCATCCCCACATTTATAGGAAATAGAGTACATATCAAAGTCCACCTTAATGCCTGCGTTGTTCTAAGAAGTCAAGTATCTTCTACTCTTCCTAAATGAAATAAACATAAATATAACAATAGCTGTGTACCAAGGATAGTGTTAAGCACTTTCTACAAATATTATCTCATTTGATCCTCACAACCCTCTGACATTTTATGTGGATCACAAGATATTTGGATAGCAAATCAGCTTGGGTCAAGAGGTATCATGGAAGCTAAATACAAGATACTCTTCAATGATAGGTGTATCGGGGCACTTGAAATGTATCGATTCTAAGAAATCTGCTTCATTTGTCCTACATGAAACATAGAATGATAAAAATTACACCAGGATGAATAAATTACTTTAATCTGAGAATGAGCAAGAAGGAAGGGGAGAGCCAGTACAATTATATACATAAAAAACATGCTCACATCCACAGCTGTATATGTGTGTGCAATGGTCTATGGCAAAAATGTGAATTTTCTGTGAAATTTATCTTTGTTACCTTCTCTGTTCTCTATAGTATCTCTGTTACCTCTAGTTGCTTAAAATTCAAAGCTCAGAGATGCTTAGGTGGTGAGGTGTAGCAATTACTTCTCTTCAGGCTATTCATCTCTGAAATCTTTACCTTTGAATCAATAGTTTTCAACATTTATGTAGTGCATTATGAACTTTGAAGTTCTTTATGTATATTTTCTTATTTGATCCTCACAACAATCCTGTGAATATTGACTATTATTATTCTCATTTTGTAGATGAGATAACTGATATTGAGAGTGGTTAAGTGATTTACTTAGGGTTACAAAGTGAGTAAATAATTTGAGGTAGGAGCCAAATATTGACCATATTCAGTGACTCTCTTTTGATTTGTTCTCCTCACTTTGTATAAACTTGTTCTTTGATGAAATGTTAAACATCCATGTAGCCAGTGCCTTAGTGTAAGTGGAGGTTGTGGCTATTGCAGCTATTTTTTTAAAGAATTTACCTTCTGTTTTAGAATCAATACTGTGTATCAGTTCCAAGACAGAAGAATGTTAAGGGTTAGACAATGAAGCTTAAGTTACTCGCCCAGCATCACTCCACTAGGAAGTATCTGAGACCAAATTTGAACCCAGGACCTTCCCTAACTAGGCCTGGCTCTCAATCTTCTGAGATTCCACTCAATCCACTCAATCCACAACCTTGCTAAACCCACCTAATTATTTAGTCCTGGTCTTTTCTGTGCAAATACTTGGAAATCTTCTATCTTGTTGAATGCCCAAACTTTCCCCTGGAAATATATAATCAGTTTTGATGGGTAGGTGATCCTTGGTTGTAGACCCAATTCTCTTGCCTTTCTGAATATCATATTCCAAGCCTTGTGGTCTTTTAGCATGGAGGCTGCCATATCCTGTGTGATCCTGATTGGCTCTCCTTGATATCTGAATTATCTCTTTCTGGCTTCTGGTAAAATGTTTTATTTTACTTGGAAGCTCTTGAATTTGGCTATTATATTCCTGGGGGTTGTCTTTTCAGGGTCTAGGGTAGAGGGTGATCTATGGATCCTTTCAATGTCTATATTGCCCTCTTGTTGTAGAACTTCAGGGCAGTTTTGCTAAATAATTTCTTTTAGTATGGAGTACAAATTTCTATTAATTTCTGCTTTTTCAGGAAGATCAATGATTCTCCAATTGTCTCTTCTAGACCTGTTTTCTTTATCTGTCAAGTTCTCAATGAGATATTTCATGTTTCCTTCTATTTTATCAGTCTTTTGACTTTGTTTTATTTGTTCTTGCTGTCTTAAGAGATCATTGGCTTCTACTTGCCCAATTTCTGTCTTTATAGATTGGCTTTCTGCTATAAGCTTTAGATTTCCCTTTTTGATTTGGTCTGTCATCTTTTCCAGCTATTTGATTTTGGTCTCCAATTTGCTTATCAATTCTTTTGATTTGGGGACATCTTTTTCAAATTGCCCAATTCTAGCCTTTAGAGACTGGTTTTTGGCTATAATTTTTGGTTTTCCTTTTCAATCTGGTTATTTCTGGTCTTCAATTTACTTGCCTCACTTTCCAATTGCAAAATTCTGCCTTTTAAAAACTGTTATTTTCTTGCCAGATCTCTTCCATCTTTTTCATAATCTCAGATTTGAACTCTTCAAGACCTTGTGACCCGTTTTCATTTTTTGGGGGAAGGTTTGGATATGGTTACTTGTTTCTTCTCCTCTGCTGTTTGCTCTGTTGTCTGAATTTTTTCTGTGTGAAAGTTGTCAAGTGTTAAAGGTTTCTTCTTGATCTTTCTCTTCTGGGGTTCCTGAGTCTGGCTTGCCATTGTGAGCTGTGTGCCCTCTCAGCTTTATCCTCATGCCCGGGGTCTGCCTGTGCTCTTTAGGCTCCTGAGGTCTCAGTTCTAGTTGTTCTCAGGGTCAAGCCTTCTCGTGGTCCCCTTGCTTGTTCTTCTGCCTGATGCTCCTTTAACAGTCTCAGGGTGCTGCTTCCACAGTCCTGCACCCCTCTGCACTGGGTCCCCATTCAAGGTCTGAGCCTGCTCTCAGGATCCTTGTCCTCACCTGAGGTCAGGATCCACAGCTGAGCCTGAGCTCAGGGTCTGTGTTCAAAGTCCATGTGTTCTTTAGCTTCTTGGGGTCTTAAGTCTTGATGCTCTCAGGAACAGGCCCTGGTGATGCCAGGTAGCTGCCAAGGACGTAATGGGTGCCCCAAACTTGCTCTAAGTCTTTTGTGCTGGCTTTGGCACTGTAGGTGGAGTGTGTGTGGGAGGGGGTTGCTCAGCTTGTGTTTTAGTGAGAGCTGTTTCACCCCTTTATAGCATGGAAATGCCCCGATTCCACGTACCTTCAATGCTGCGCCCTTTTGTGTGGTCCCTTTGTTTGTCTGGATTTGTTTTTATGTCTTCTTGAGGAGTACTATATGCGTGGGTTAGGAGAAGTCAAACAGCTGCTTTTTACTCTGCTGCCATCTTAACCCTGAATGCCACCTAATTATTAAAGACAGATTTTAACCACAGCCTTTAGATATCTGGATGTTTAACAGTTTGAAAGCAGTTAACTTTCTTTCACTTGAAGCATTTGGGACTCTTGCAAGTCACAAATGTTGTAGAAGGGTCCAAGGGACAGATTTCAGTCCCAAGTTCCTATGAAATAAAACAGGCATTCTATGATGTTAGTACAAGTGAATAGTTGAAGTTTTACTCTATTTTATTCTGTGAGCTTCTAGATATCAGTCCAATTTTGGCTTAATCCTTGGCTCATAAGTACGAATTGGAACCAGCACCAGACTTCAATTCCATCTAAGTGTAATTCACCTCCAAGGATTGATCTTTGAATTCTTATTTGCTGTGAAGTAACTTTAATGGTGTTAGCTTGAGCCAGGAACCACTGACAATTTAGAAATGCGTTTTCTTTGGTCCTATTCCTTATTTTTATGGTTGAAAGAAGTAGCATTAGCCACTAGAACTAGGTGTCCATAGTTTGGGGGAGAGGTAAAGTGAAAACTCACCAGCACATTTACCAGTGTCCAATGCTCACATTACTGAATGCAGTATGTGGCAGAGGGAATCTGAAGAGTTGAGTTCTGCTTTAAATTAAAGATTCTATAATGGATATTAGAATGGCATCAATTCATCCATCTCAGCTCTACTCTTCAAAGGAGGAAAAGGACTTAAACTGTATCTATATTTAATTTCTTTGATGCCGTGATAGAGATTAGTCAGTCAGTCAACAGCAGCTGTGCTTACGTGTAAGTGTTTAGATTGAATTTCAGTGGGGTACTCCCTGAGTCTTCAAAGAAAATGTGCCTGCTACAAACAACATGGTCACGAATAAATTCTTTTCTTTTCTTTCTTTTGCATACCCACTATGTGTGAGTAGGTGTAGGCAGCAGATAATTAGTAATACAAGAATTCAAATAATAAAACATATTCTTCCATTCTTAAACTAAGTGGATAAATTGAGATAATGACTTTTCCTTCTAAAATGTTCATGTCGATAGTAATATGAACTTATTGGTACATGACTCAAAAAAGGACTGCTGTTCTGTGTGCATAGTGTCATAAATCATTTATTGAGAAAGTCTGCTTAGAGTTGAAACTACAAAATTATAAATGTTTTGTGCCTCAATTACTCTATCAAGGGGAAATGATTTATTTTAGTTAATATCTTAGTTAATTTTGTTAGACAATTTTCAAATCTAAAAAAAAACAAGATGTCTTTCCAGACAAAAGATTTGTGATACTGTCTGTTTTAAACACTTTCCCTTTAATGCTTCCTGGCCTTCTTCTGTGTTCTTGGCTAGCTTCACTGTGCCCCCTACCCCCAGTCATTTTTTGCATAGACATACCATTATTGGGGCAAATGTTTGCTCATGTTGGCGTGGGAGGACAGCTTTCTTACATGAATACCCTGCATTATTGATTATTCATGCAGATCTGAAGTTCTCTCTATAGTTTAGATTTTGGACAGAAGCAGCATTTTACAAAGAAGGCTCCCATCCCTATTCCCTGAGACCCTCCACCCCCACCCAACTGACTTTTCCAGACATCATTAAAGAACCATCCTAATTCATCAGCTGTGCCTACATGTTATGATTTGTGAGTTGTAGAGAAGGCCCCCCTCTCTTATACTCTGTCCCTCACTCAATTATTGAAAAGTGTTGAAATTCCCTTAATAGAGCTTCAGTCTTTACAGAATCATTATTTGGTGTCAAGCATTGTCATCCATGTTGGACTCTATTCTCTCCAGCAGTACTTTTCATATGTAATTATTCTTGGGAAAAGTAATAACAATGATGATAATAATAACATTTATGTAATAATAAGAAGAGTAACAATGGAAGAGTAACAATAACAAATAATGATAGTAATATCATTTATATAGCATTTCACAGTTTACAAAGTACTAGTCATGACTCTTAGAGGTTTTGCAGATATTATGTCCTGTTTTTACAGATAAGGAAACTTCATCTCAAAGATGCTAAATGGTAGACCAAGATCATTCAGCTGGTTATACACAGAGGTTATTCCAGGAGCTTCAGTTTTCTCAGGCCAAAGCCCATCTTTTTCCTACTATGCAATGCTGAATTCCACTATATAAGACTGATTTTTCCAGTCATTTTTACTTTTGTTGTTATTTCATGTCCTCTCATGAAAGCAATCACATCAGTAAATTAAGAGACTTTTATTAAGCACCTACCATGCAAAAGAAAGTCTGCTAATTGCTATATGTATAAGTACAAAGATTGAAATAATCCCTACTCTCAGGGTACTTCCATTGTAACAGAGAAACACACACATGTATATGCATGCATGTGTATATGTCATTATATACATATGTACAAAGAGAATGAGTATAATTATAAAAATACAAATTAATATAAATGTTAACTATAAGGTAGTTTGAGAGTTGGAGAAAATGAAGAGAGATTTTATTTACAAAATTGTGCTTGAGCTGAGCTTTGAAGGAACCAGAGTTAGAGGAGGCAGAAATAAGGAGGTAGTGCTTTCCAGACATGAGGCATGGCCAGTGTAAAAGGATGGAGTATAATATGGGAAGAAGAGAGACGTCATTTTGGTTGAATTGTTGAGTGAAGGAGTGGGGTAGTAATATACAGTGAAGCTAGAAAGATAGAATGAGGCTGAGTTGTAAGGGACTTCAGAGCTAAACATTAGAGCTTGTATTTTGTCCTGGCCAACAAGGAAACCCTGGAGTTGACTTAGTATAGGAATGGCATGTTGAAATCTACACTTAAGGAAATCACTAGTACCACCCTATGATGGATGTATTAGAGTGTAGAGATATTTGAGAGATAGAGATTCATTAGAAAACCACTGAAATGCCCAAAGTAAGGTGGTGGCTATGTGAGAGAGTGCTGGGTAGAAGATATACTTGGGGGGTTATTTGGAAGCTAATATATGTGGAATATGTGGTGAATGAAGTGAGTATAATACTAAGGTTACAAATCTGGGGGAAGCAATTACTTTTGATAGAAGTGAGGCCACTGGGAAGAAGGGCAAGTCTAGAAAAGATAAGTTAAATATGAACATGCTGAGATTGAGATATCTCCAAGACATTTGTTTTGAAATGTCCAATACGTACTTTTTGGTGACACAGAAATGAAGTTATAGGGAGAAATGGATATGATTAGCTAAGAAATGGTAATTAAACCTATGGGAGCCAATAAGGTCAGGAACTGAGAAAGGGAGAGGAAGTAGATTTAGGATATACCCTATTCTATCTGGTATAACTATAGGTAGTTGGTTTGATAAGTCAGATAAGCCAGAAAAGGGGATTGAGGAGTGCTTTGCTAAATAGAAGAATGAAGTGCAAGTAATTTGAGAGGGAAAAGAGGAGAGTGACCAAGAATAGGGCTAGGTCAACAGCCAATAGGTCACATCATCCAGGATACATATAATTAGAAGATCAGGTGGGTCAGACATGCAACAAGAATGAATAGTAACAGATGGATAGCCTGAACACTACATTGGTTCTTCTAAGATTTAAAAAGAAAAAGAGAGAAGAATAACATAAACAACTTACGACTCTCTCCATTATGTCATTTTTTTAACATCACTTCTCAGTGAGCTGGAGGTCAAAGACCACTTGAATAAATTCAGATGTAAATATCCCTCAGAGAAAGGAAGTTAAAGAACCAAGGAACCAAGGAGATGAGAAACTGATTCCACAAGCACTGCCCCACCCTGGGTGGCCCAGGCAAATTAAGAAACATGGTTGGTTCCTGAGATGTGATGTGTGAGAGTTAGTGGGTGGAGAAAAGGGTTTATAAAGTCAGACCATGAACCTGCCTGGGTCTTCTGGGTGAATTGTGAAGAGCAGAAGGAACCCTTGTCTGAGTTTAGCCCCAAGTCCATTATGATGGTCAATAGATTAGAAAGCTAAGTATCTCTCTACCTTTCTCCTATCTTTCCCTCTCTTTACTACTACTGCTACTTTGGTTTAATAAAGTTATTAAGCTACTATCAACATCATAATTTTAATTATTATAGTAGGAATACTACTACACCATAAGAAATGATAAGAATATTACAAAAGAACTTGAAATGACTTACATAAGTGATTCAAAATGAAGTGAGCAGAACCAGGAGAATAATGTACACAGTAACAACAATAATATGTGATGATCAACTGTGAATGACTTAACTATTCTCAGAAATGAAAGGATCTTGGCCAACTTGAAGGGATTCATGACAAAAAAAGGCTGCCCATGGCTATAGAAGGAAATGACAGATCCTGATTGCAAATTGAATCATATACCATTCTTTACTTTATTTCCTCCATGAATTTTTATGTATTATATAATAAACAACCCATATCATGTTTCCTGTTGTCTTAGGGAGGGATGAAGAGGGAGAAAACATGGATTGTGAATGTCAAAAAGTGACTATTGAAAATTGTACCAACATGTAATCTGGAAAAAAATTAAAAAGGTGTCAATATTTTATAGACTTATAGTGTAACACTTATCCACTTTCTAGATGTCATGCCCAGAAGTACTTATGACACCACTATATTGAGATTGAGTTACTCAAGTAATGGCATATAATAGCTTTGGACTCTTAGCTTTGAAAGGAATGCCACAAGTGAAGACAGTCTAATAATAAAGATAATAAAAATAGCTAGCATTTACATGACACAATAAGGTTTGCAAACCACTTTACCAGGATCATTTCATTTTATCTTCACAACAACCTTGTGAAGTAGGTGCTAGTAGTATCTCAATTTTACAGGTAAGGAAACTGAGGCAGACAGAAATTTGTGACTTGCTCAGGGTGACACAACTAATATATCTCTGAGGCTAGATTTTAACTCAAGTCTTCCTGATTCTATTCTCACCTCACCGTCTTTGTCCTATTTCTGCTGTATTGAGAAGACCAGTGATTTAAATGAAGAATTAATTATTCCTGTCCTGAAGATGGATATTATCCCATACATGGAAATGTATGAAGTGGATTCATTCATTATGATTGTAGAGAACATTTACTATCTGATTGGAACTCAGCGAGACATCCAAGTTATTTACCCTGCTAAATACCTTTTGCTCTGAATTTGTGTCTTCTTGCAGTCTGACATTAGAAGAATTCTTGGGGGGAGACTTGGAGCTGTAGATTTTAATAAGTGATATCTCAAATTCTACATAGAAGAAAGTGATGCTGCTTCTGTAAGGATCCAATAACACAATCTATGAGAAAAGGGATAGTGGATCCATAAAGGTACTTCCAATATAGGCACTTCAGTCAAAAGATATTGTCACATAGATTTAGATTTGTATTTCAAGTGGAAATTGGACTAGATGAACTCTAAATTTACTTCAGTTACTGAAAATTTATGATTCTCTAAGTATGAATTATTGTTTCATCTCATTGTTATATATTAAATTAAGGCTAAAGGTCAGTGATGGTGAACCTTTTAGAGACTGAGTTCCCAAATTATAACCCTCATGTTGTTTATGAGCTACCCCCATATCGAGGGAGGAAGCACTCCCATTGGGTTCTGGGCAGAGGGGTGGGTGATGTGAAAAATGTCTTCAGGCATGGTGAAGAGGAAGAGATGAGCAGCCCCTCTGGCACAAATACCATAGGATCACCTACATAGTTCTAGGTCATTGTGAACATATGGAAAAGAATGTAAAAGGTCAAGTAGAGTTGGCAAGGAGCTAGGATCTGTTATCCTTGGAAGCAGAACAGTATTATATACCAAGAAAGAAATGACCATTTTGGTGCAATTTTAGAGAATCCTCACACTTAAAAATTAATGGAGAAAACTTAAATCTGCCATTTTAGCCTTAGTAATTGCCTATTGAGCCATTTGAGAGATTTCAGGATACCAGGATAGCTTAATTGGCAATAATGGACTTTCTTCCTTTTCAGTTGCATGAAATTGTAAAATAAAGAAACTGTCTAGATCCAGGGCATTTCTGACAGAATTCATGAATGCCTGGAAGAGCTGATAGCAATGAGATAACTAAAGCCATAAACTTGGTCAGCTATTAATCACCACAAGTTATGTCCAAGGTTGGTGCTATATAGCTGCACAAATGATTAAGTTTTATTTTTACAGCTTTCCTTTATAGAAACAATCAAATTCTTTAAACAATTAGAGGAGGTTTCTTAGCCCTTTATTGGTCAGATAAACCTTAGCTATTGTATTTAACAAAGGGTAAAACAGAAAAGAATAAAGAGCAGGGAATATCACAGCTGGTCCAGTTCTGGCCAAATGACACTTAGAAAAGAAATAAAAATAGCTATAATTTATATATGTTACTTTTTTAAATTATATTTTATTTTTCTTTATGACATTAAAATATCCACTTAATTCCCTCCTTCTCTTACCTACATCAAAGAAGGCAACATTTGACAAATATATATTATAATCTAATTTATTTTTGTTTATCATTTCTTTCCCTGGAAGTGGTTTAAGGTTGTAGAATTCTTGACTTATCTTATTTACTCTGATTTCCTGCAGGGTTTCATTTGTGTACTGTTTCCCCCCTCCCACCACCTCAGACAGGCTTGTCTTAATTCTCCAGAAATGCTAGTACTCATTCTACCTCAGAATTTATTTTATAATTATGTTTAATTTAATTTTTGTGTACATGTTGTTTTTCCCAAAATAATATAGGCTATCTGAAAGTAGAGACTATTTCATTTTTGTCTTTGTTCACATAGCATAGCACCTAGTATCTAGCAAATGCTTTATATTTTTTGGTTGGTTGCATACATGCATTCATTCATATGTGTCCATGAATGAATGAGTGGCTATTTTAAACTTCAGACTGGTGCATTTGAGAGATACAAATTTCCAACATAGGTGAAAAATCTATATTATTGAGAAATAATAGCGTTATCATTAGTGCTTATCTGATACATACATTACTTTAGAAAGTGATTTTGTATGGAGATAGATATAAGTGATAATATTTGTACAACACAGTAGAAGTGTTTTATTGGATCTGGGAGAGGGGAGTGAAGAGGAGAGGGAAAGAAAATGAAATATGGAAAATATTTAAAAAATTTAAAAAACAATTAAAAGAAAATTATTTTGACTATATAAATTGAGGCTGAAGGTATACTTCAGAGTATCTAATGTTGGCTTAATAGCAATACAGTGATATAATAATACTTTTGATACTTACTAAGTACATCTCTTAGTGTGTCAGGATTGTACATGGGATATTTTAAAAAGTGTGAGACCCTTAATATAGGGACTATTCTTTAAAATAATGTCTCAACTAATATCATAATTTGAGAAGTGAAATTCCAGAGACTCACAAAGAGTAACTTGACATCTATTTAAAAAAATTTTCTTTGTTTCTCCTTACAGGTCACTCATTGACCCTTTATTTGGGACTTTTTCTGCATCTACTGAGATAATCATATTGTTTTTGTTGGTTTTGTAATTTATATGGTCAATTATGCTGATAGTTTTCCTAATATAACCATCCCTGCATTCCTAGTAGAAAAGCCATCTGGTTATAGTGTATGATCCTTGTGATATATTGCTGTAGTCTCCTTGCTAGTGTTTTATTTTATTTTAAATATTCATTAAAAAGATCGGTATATATATAACACCATATTTGAATCATAAAAGGAATTTTAGAGTTCCTTCCTCAGGTATTTTCCCTAATAGTTTATATAGTGCTGAAATTTATTGTTCTTTGGTAGAATTCACTTGTGAATCCATCAGGTTCTGGAGTTTTTTCCTTAGGGAATCCATCAATGGATTGTTCATGTCAATTCAATTATTGAAAAAACTCCTTATACCAAGGGCCCACAATTCCCCAAAGAATGCACATTGCCTACTCTGAGATTTGGTCTTTTTCAGGGAGTGACTGATAATAAAAATGAAGATTTTCTTAGAATTAAAGATAAGAAATGACCAATTCAAGAAACTTGGCCAGTATACTGTCCCTCCTCCTTAAATAGTGGTGGATTTGGCATTGAAGTGTGAGATGAAAAAGGAAGTGAAAGATGCCAAGCATAGAAAACAAAAGACTAAAGTTTTTGAGATGCTGGAACATGAAACTGGTATGCAAAATTAGGTGACTTGATACAAAGTAGGTAATGTAAAATGACAAAAATAATGTTATTTTTTAGCAGGGCCATTTCAACCACCATCTGAATCAAGATGATTCTCAAATCTATACCTTTTTTTTTTTTACCTTTTACTTCATACTCTGCAGTTCTTTATTTTTCCTTGTCTAAAGGACATAACTACTAATGTTTGTTAACCCTGTTTGCTACTTGAGAACTCAAAAACCAAACCGAGCACCTTCATACATTCCTTTCCTTCAATCCTTTGCATTTCATAGTTATTGCCAATAGTACCAGTGTTCTTTGTCCCTCAAGCCCCAGGCTTTGTTGTTCTTTTAAAGAATTGTTTTTGACCTCTTCTTTCAAATACTCCATATGTCCTACTAAGTTGTTCTTTAAAAATATATAAAATTATGTATCAACATATTTTAAAGAATAACAAGTTGGTTTTTTTGTTTTGTTTTGTTTTAGTCTTAAGACTAAAAACCCCTAAGCCTTAGAAGTGTAAATTGATCTCATGGAGCATAGCAATATGTCTGTAAAAACAGGCTACTGATATTCATGGCCTAGCTTCTGAATTAGCAAAAGCATTAATGAAACTTTGATAGGCTAGCTGATTTGCCAAATATCATTTTGGCAGACTCGGGATGAGGATGCAGGCATCTTCCTCTTAATTCATTCCTATTTCCCTTTGTACCATGCCTCCTAAGAAGCTGGCTTAGTGACTTCCCCACCTAGCAAATGACATACCCAGGTCATCCTTTGTACCATGTTATCTAAGAAACTAGCTCAATGATGTACCCAATTAGCAAATGATGTACCCAAGTTTCTCCTCAACTTCCTATTAGGGATGTAGTGAAAGTATTTGAGTGTGAACATTCCGATGTGTTTTGCCCTGCTTCGCTTCATTGAGTAGGACACGGTCTAGTATGAAATCATGAAAGTAGGTAAGAACCTAGGGAGCTCAGAGTGGAGTTGGAGTCCAGCACTTACAAGAGCTACAGCACTTACAACCTTTTCCATGCACTATTTCTGTAGGCACAGCTATGAAATAGAAGGGGAGGATGGCTTTCATACTAGTTGTGGAATTCAAACCTCACATCTGACATTTCTTATCTATGTAACTCTGGACATCTACTGAGTTTTCATTTGAAATGTCTCTTCTATTTGGTATTTAGACTACAATGTCACAGATATTACCCTTGTACAGGTTCTCTTTCCCTCATTCTTGAATCATTGTAATAGCTGTATCCCAGTTTATTTTAGACATAATGACATATGAAAGTCAAGAATCTGAAATGCTTTTTTTATATCTCCACGTTCTGTTACCAGATAGAATGACTCTAAATATTCAAAGACCTCAATCAGTTTTCTTGTACCTTTACTTTAATTTTCAAATCATCATTTAATATTTCCAAAAAGAACACTTTCACCTTTGCCAAGTTTACTGATTTCTCCATCTGCATTTTTCTTCCCATAATTTTAATACCCTTCCTTTCCTCTTCCCAACCTTAACACTCACTTCCTCCGAGAAGTCATTACTAAGTAGACCACTGTAGAACCTCTAATATGTTGTTTCCCTCAGCCCTTATGTCATCTGTCATTGATCCCTTATTTTCTATAGGATCAAAAAGACTAACTTGTTAGTCTTTAAATCTTTCTACCACCTGGCCCAGACCCTACTTTTTTCCATCTTATACATTATTCTCTTTCATATACTCTTTACTACAGCCAAACTGACCTTCTTGTTATTCTTTATATGTAATATCTTATTGCCCATTTCTAAGACTGTCCCCCATGATTCAAATGCATTTACTCTTCCTATCTAGAAGTCTTGTTTTTCCTTTAAAATTCAGCTTAAATTTAACCTTCTTCATGAAGAAGGTTTTGCTAATCTTTCCAGATGTTCTAACTTTCCCTCTTGAATTACCTGGTATTTGTTTTCAACATATTTTGTATAAACTTATATATGTATGTGTTGTCTCCTGTTAAAGACTATAAGTTTCTTTGATGGCTGGTACTGTTTCTCTTCTGTCTTTGTATCTCTAGTGCTGAGACATAGTAGCTTTTAATAAATGGTTTTAAGTTAAACCATGTTTCCATTTGCTCATATTTTGCCTACTGTTTTTTCTTTGCTTATGTGTATAAGTTTTCTTTATTTTACTCCTAACTTATGCATGATTGGGATCATATTTCCTACTTTTCTTGTACCCACAGAGTAATTAGGCACCCTATCCATTTTATATCACAGGAAAATGAAGGAACATGAAGGTAAATTGTGGGAGAATGTTAATGAGAAAAAAACTGAAATAAGAGAAAATCAATACATCAAAGACCTGTAGTTTCATAGCCATAGAAGTACCTTTCACTTATGCAAATGACCATTTATCCACTTCTTCTGTCTTAGAGATATGGCAACAAGTTAAGACAAGTTAGAAGAATTGACCATGGTACATGATTGAATTTAAGAGAAGTCAGAGGAATTGACTATGTTTAAAGAATGAATGTCAGAGACTAAATTTAAACTGAAATCTTCCAAATTCCAACTCCATTTTGATATCATCTCCTCAACAAGAAATCCAAATATATATATATATATATGTATATATATATACAATTTTGAGAGGAAAAAGAAAAATTGTGATTGGTCTTAAAAATTTTTCTGGAGGAGGGAGTGAAAAGCAGAAAACCAAAATATCTCTGTATAACTTGGTAAAAGAAATATCATTTTTACTGAGGGAGGGAGGGAGACAGACAGACAGACAGCAGACAGAGAGAGAAAGAGGGAGAGAATGGGGGTCGGGGAAAATATATGCCCAATATATAAAAAAATATTGTGGGTAATCAGAGAATATCTCTTTTTGAGTTGTACATAGGCAGCATTTTCTCTTGTAAAAGTCTAGGAAATTATTTAGGTATTGACAATTTTCAATGGTAGCAGAAAAGATTCCCCTGAGGCTGGTAGTTAATTTTAAATACTTTTAACAATCTCTTTTTAGCTCTTGGTTAGCTTAATATTCTTAGATACTAGATTCTTTAAACCAAAGATTCTTATGTTAGATAACTATAACATTTAGTTATTGATATTAATTCTTTAGAGTGTAAGAATTAAATCCTATCTGATCAATTTACATGCCAGTTTACTCTCTCTCTTTCTAATACATAATATATTTTACTTGCAAGCATTTCCTTTGAAGATATTTACAGTGCTTTAACAGTGTTTTCATCTATCTTTACAATACATTTAGGAAGTGTGGGGCATATTGCATATACTCTTTTCTTAGAATAGGGAACAGAAAACTGCAATCTTTCTCTCTGATTGGCTGTTTCCTCCCTGAAATTCCATTTTTTGGAAGGATAACTATAAGTATGTCTTCATTCTTTTCTTCATTGTATTCCTGCCACTCCAAACTTCCTGTGCTATATCTCAGGATGACTGGTGATAACCTGGGTTGCAGTGGATGGCTTTGGCTTCTTCAATGTCTGATCAAGCTTTAAACATTCCCCAGCATCTGCTTTAGTCACATTCATCGCCTTGGAACTAATTGCTCTTATTTGCTCATTCCACCCAAGGAAGTCTTCATATGCTTCAGATAAACATTCCCCAACTCACTGACATTACTGCTCCATGCTCAATTTTTAGCTTTCTTTTATTTTTATCTTCTCCCATTAGAATGTAAGCTCCCTGAGGGCAGAATCTGAATTTACATTTTTAATCCTGGCACTTGGATCATAGTTGGAACATAGTTAGCCTGTACTGAATGCTTGTTAACTTGTTCACTACACTGTAACCGAGACAGAGCAAAATGGCTTATTCAAGGAAAATTAGTAGGGAAAGAAATGGAACTCAGGTCTTCCAATTCTCATTCTTGTGTTCCACTTGTGCTTATTTTCTTTAGCATTACTGAAAAGATTTCTCTTCTCCAAAGAGAAGCTTTGTGTGAAAATAGCATAATTGCAATCATCTTCAGAAAAGATAGAGGCATGAATAAATAGAAATTATAACTCAAGTTTATATAGCACTTTAAGTTTTTCCTTCATAACAACTCTTCAGGTTAGGTAATATGAATCCTTACCTTCATTTTAGAGATGAAAACAATTGGCAGAGAGATTGAATGCCTTATGTCAGGTCACTTGGCTAATGTCAGAACTAGAACTCAAATCTAAATTTTATTCTAATTATTTTTTCTTCTGTGCCACTCTTATTCACAGTAACTAATATTTTCAGTTTTGAAACAATTTTTCTTTTAAGAAATTAAAGGCATCCAGATTTTGGTGGAGGAAGAAGATTGAACAGTTTCTTCACTCAGTTTTCTCTTTGGCTGTTCTGTTTTTTTTCTTATTCTTAAAATGCATAATCATGCCCTTTTAATGTTACCTATAAGTACAATTAAAGACACTTTGAATGATGTAGTCTGTATTATTTTATATTAATAAAGGAGTATTTTTGAGCTGTTTTGATAAACTCACTTATCATTTCTAGTATATAAATGATTTTAGGAAAAAAGGTTCTTAATAATCCTTTCAATGAGGTTGATAGACACTAAAGGGGCAGCAGCTGTGTGCCCAAGGGTATACAGCTGTCTGTAGCTGTTGATTACATTCTGGGCTATAAAGGAGTGGTCAGAAAATTTTCCTAATGATGGTAATCAGTGGAGCAGGCATGATAGGAAGCCTGTCCCTGGGTATTATTTGTGTGAGAGTGTGAAGAAGTTACTTGGTCCTTTTACAGCAGAGAGAAAGAAAAATGGTAGGAAAATAAATTGAAAATGGAGCATGATTTGAGAGTGATGTGACTGTATAGGAGCTGATAAACTGAATCTGTATGGGCATTTCTGGAGTTTGTTCAGGTATATATCTCCATAGTATTAAAGGATATTTCAGATGTGCACCTTGAGGGTGTAACTTAAAGGATCCCATTTTTACAAGGGTTGGTGGTGGGTATGTTGTTTGGGTGTAGAATTTCATGTGTATGAGGTGTTCTCTCTCTTAAGGCCTGATTTAGGAGGTGTAAGGAGAGTAAACATTAAAATATTGGCAAAGGGGAAGGAACCTGTGGATTGTTCATCCAGGTGCTAAGATTGAATGCATGCTTATCTTAATGCCTTCTCACAGAGGCATTCTAGTTTTGGAGGAATAGTGGTTATAGGCTCTAATAGATGCTATTACTTAATCACTTAGTTCTGACCTCTTCCCCTTCTTCCTTCCAACTCCACCATTCTCTACTCAAGAAAAGTAATATAGCAGTCAAAACAAATCAAAAGATATATTCAGAGAGCCACAGTACAGGGTTAGGAAAGTGATTTTCCTCTTCTTTGATCTTGTCTGGTTATACCCGAAGCATGATGGTTCCTTCTGGATACCTCACTGGAAAATACAAGGTTAACTTGAGTGTTATTCAGAAGACGGTAGGCAGTATGGTAAAAGATCTTTTGATCATGATATATGAAAATCAGTTGGAGGAAATATGCAGGAGTGATCACATGGGGAAGGAGTTTGTAGGTTATTCCAGAAGGTGAAACTCAGAGCAATCATTGGCCATTACAAAACCCACAAAAATCAATATCCCCTCTAAAAAGCAAACAAATTTAGATTTGAGTCTAGAAAAAGCTTATTACTATTTATATCTATTCCAAGGCAAAATTGACCACTTTGGGAGGGGATAGGCTTATCAAAGGCTAGGTGAACCCCCTTCATAGAGCAGAAGAGACAATACTGGTGAAAGTACCTTGGATATTCAGCTAAAGGACTTGGGTGCAAATCTATCTCTGATTCTAATATCTATGGGATATTGATGTCACTTAAACTTTCTTGGCCTCAGTTTCCTCATGTATAAAATTAGTTATTTCTGCTAGGCAGCCATATCTCCCTACCTATGTATCTATGACTCCTAGATTTCTTGTTGAAGTGCAAGTGGGATTAGATAACCCCCAAGGTTTTTTTTCCCTAAAGTTAAGATTCCATGAAGAGAGCATGAAAAAGGCTAAGGGGTGGGGATGGCATTGAGAGAGACAGAGAGAAAAACAATTTCAGAGTGTTGTGCTGGGTTGTGAAGGTTTGTGATGGAAATATTGATATCAAATACTAAAATATGTATTTTCAAAGTCCTTTCTGAAATAGAATGGGAAACTTATACTGAAGTCATATTTTCACTGGGACTTCATTCTCAACAGTATTCATACCCTATGACAAGACTTGTACTTTCCACACTGAAATGCATTCCAGTGACATGATTTGAAACTTTCATTCTATTTAACTATAAATGGAGTTTCATTATAGCTGACTTCACAATAAGTGGGTTCTAGTGTGTTGGCATTTAGTAGAATTACAGATCTTAGTATCTTTGTATCCTACTTCTTTAAAATGAATACATTCTATGTGCTTTCCATTCAGCTCAAAGAAACTACTATTGAATTTTATAGTAATTGCATAAAAATGTTCTGTTTAAGTTCCACTGTTTTGATTTTTTGATGCAATTTCTTTTGCTTTCAGCCATTTGGAACTTTTTCTTACTTTGAATGCAACTATTGGTTGGAAAATGAGATAAAACTCTAGAATTTTAAATAATTTTGTAGCAGTTTTCCATCACCATAACATTTCTAAAGCCTTTTTTGAATTATAAACTGTTACTATAATGATGACTTACAACTATCTTAAATTCAACTCTGTTATAAAGTCCTTTTCATAAAATTTACAGTATTTCCATCAGTGTATAGAGTATTTTTCTTTACAGTCTAAGGTTTATTTAGCCTCTGCCTTCCACTGGGGAAAGGCTCAGTGAAATTGGACTATATTCCCTCAAACTATAATCCTTTAAAAGAAAGAAAAAGGGGCCTTGGAGTGATATATTCAGGTAAAGAAAGAAAAAGAGAAGGCTGAAGAGGGTATGGATAAAGGTGTAGAGAAGGTAGCAGATCTGTCCTGATTTAAGGCCTTCTCCAATTTAATTCAGTTCATCAAACATTGCTGAAAACTAAGAATTCAGAGAATACTCAACTCCTGCAAATTCTAGGGATAGACCTTAGGAATTTAAGCCAGCCCAGCATCCTTGTTTGTCTTCAATCATCTACTTCCCTTAAAGGTATAGGTGAGCAGAGTGGATGGGACTAAATTTCTTTTTTCCCCCTTTTTAAAATTTAGAATATTTTCCATGGCTATGTGATTCATGAACTCCTTCCCCACTCTTTGCTCCCCCCCTCACAAATCTGACAAGCAGTTCCACTGGATTATAAATGTGTCATTCTTCAAAACCCATTTCCATGTTATTCATATCTGCACTAGTGTGATCCCTTAACATCAAAACCTCAATCGTATCCCTATCACATTACATGATCAATCAAATCTTTTTCTAATGCATTTCCTTTTCCATAGTTCTTTCTCTGGATGTGGACAGCATTCTTTCTCACAAGTTCCTCAGAATTGTCCTGGGTCAATGCATTGCTGCTAGTAAAAAAGTCCATTACATTCCATTGTGCCATAATAGATCAGTCTCTATGTACAATGTTCTCCTGGTTCTGTTCCTTTTGCTCTGCATCAATTCCTGGAAGTCATTCCAGTTCACATGGAATTCCTCCAGATCATTATTCCTTTTAGCACAATAATATTCCATCACCAACAGATAATCACAATTTGTTCAGCCACTCCTGTTCTATTAAATCTCTGGGAGCTAGGAGTTCACACTATGATTGACAGGTGGATCAGTTGGATGTCAGAATGTTCCCAGAGAGGCATGCGAACAGGAGAGGGCAGTTGGCCGGGGGGGGGGGTTATAAAACCACCCTGGTAGCCCTGGCAGGGGTTCTTGGTTCTTTCTTTTCCCTGAGACTGGAGATCAGTGGATCCTGATCTTTGCGGGATTAAGACTTGCAAACTCAACCCTGCAAGCTCCTCCTGTACCATCAACAACCTGTACCTAAACCACCATCTCTGATTCTACTGCCCCTAGATATTAGGAAGTCAATCATCTTAGTCATCTATGTTTCCCGGGGCCTGGGAGGGATCCGGGAAGTGGACAGGAGAAGAAGAAGAGGTTGGAAGGGGTGCATATCTCAAACTGGTTTGGCTTATCATCTAGTGAAGAAGAAGCTGAAAGATCTTTCAGCAGTTTGCCTACTCTGGTGCAGCTCTGGCCAGGCTGTACCAGAGAGAAGCTAATCATCTTAATTCATTCACTTGCCTACAGTTTAGAGATTCATTAGTATCATTTAAATTACGTACTCCCAATACCTACATCCAAACCCATTATCCTCCTTTGTTAAATACAACCAAAGTTTAAAGTACCTTCCTGAAGTGGTTATTCAAAGCTTCTTTGGGAAGGGAGAGACACAGTCAGATTCCAACTTTACCCAGCTAAAAACCCCATTAATAATATCAATTAACCTCAGGTGAGTCCTGAAGGGATATCATCCATTGACCTAAAGGATTCTGCCTGGGCAACTGTTATAAAGGAGAGAGGTGTCATCTTATCCTAACTCTATACTTCATCTACATCTACATCTAGTAGAGGAGTATCAGGGTCATTTATTATAACACTCCCTAGTCAATGGGCACCATTTCATTTTCCATTTTTTTGCTACCACAAAGAGCATGGCTATAAATATCTTTGTACAAGTTTTTTTCTTTATCTCTTTGGGATTCAAACCCAGCAGTGGTATGGCTGGATCAAAGGGTTGGCATTCTTTTAAAGCCCTTTGTGCATAGTTTCAAATTGCCCTTCACAATGGTTGGACCAATTCATAACTCTACCAGCAGTGTATTAGTATCCCAATTTTACCACATCCCCTTCAACATTTATCACTTTCTTTTGCTGCCATATTGACCAGTCTGTTAGATTTAAGGTGGTACCTCATAGTTGTTTTAATTTGCATTTCTTCAATCAGGAGGGATTTAGAACGCTTTTTCGTGTACTTATTGATAATTTTGATTTCAACCTGTGAAAACTGCCTATTCATGTGGGACTAACTTTCTGATCTTTCTGTCCTCCTTCTCCCCAGTAGATACTCCAAAATAACTTAAAGCTTTCTTGACTGGCACTTTCTGTAAAACTCCTTATATTCCATTGTAACTTGTAGACAAAGCTTTTAATTCTATATTAAGGATGAGGATTAAAATATATATGTATTTGAAAGAAGTAACACACTGACTTTTTTCACCTTTCCATTGTTCTCCAAAGCTCCTGGTCTGGCCACCTACAGATTCTCAGGGTCTGCCTTGCCTTGCCCACTCACTTCCATCATTCTATAAGAAGGCAAGCATCTCTAGCTACCTTTTCTATCAATTCCCTTGCTCCTTTATCCAGTTAAAGATCTTGAGCTTCCAAATCCCAGGGTGAGATTACTCCTATCATCTGTTGCTTCCATTTCTGCTCAAGTGCTCCTTAATGAACCTGGAAAAGAACAAAAAAAAATCTGTGTGAGTCCATTACAACTTAATGTTAAATAATCTCAAATGAGCCTCTAATGAAACAAGGAAATCCCATTATATATCCCTAATCAATTCACTGTCACAGTGGCTTTTCCAAATCTTTCTAAAACTTTTCCCTCTTGAAACTTCCCTTAACTCCCTTAACCTTGACCCTGTTAGCTGACAACCTTGCTTTATACATATTTCACTGAAAAAAATCCATTTGATAAGTGCTCTCTTCCCTCCTGTTCCTCATCTCACAAAACTCATGCCTTCTGCTACTATCTCCTCCATATGAAAATGGGACCTTCTTGCTAAGGCAAACCCCTCCACATGTACTAGAAATCTCATTCCATCTTGTTTTCATCTTCAAACTGTCCCTTCTATTATCCCTACCAAAACACTATTCTTCAATATCTGTTTCCTGGATATTTCTCTACTGTCTAAAAAACATGTTTATGTGTCATTGTTCCTTAAAAACCTTTGCTTGCTCTATCTCTGTTAGCTATCTTCCTATATCTCTCTTCCCTTTTCTGGCTAAACACCATCAGAAATCTATCTTTTATTAGGCCTTTTAAATTTCTTTCCTTTTTACTCTCTTAATTTCTGCAGTTCAGCTTCTGACCTCCCCAGTCAACCAAAACTGCCCTCCATAGTTGTCAATGCTTTCTTTATTGACAAATCTATTGGTCTTTTCTTAATCATCATCTTTCTCAATCTTCTTAAAATGTTTGATCACTCCCATTTCTTTGACACTTGATTCTCTAGATTCGGTGACACTACTCTCAAGGCTCTCCTTCTACCCTTATGACTACTGTTTCTTTTTGGAATTCTTTGCTGAATCTTCATACAGGTCATGCATGTCACACGTTAATGTTTCCTAAAACTATGACCCAGGCTTTCTTCTCAATCTCCTCTTACTATTTCTCTCCCAGCTTCCAGTCTCATATCTCCAACTGCCTGTTGGAAATCTTGAACTAGATTTCCCATAGACATCTTATATTCTGCATTTCTATAACTGAACTCAATACTTTTCTCCCTAAATCTTCCCCTTTCCCAAATTTCCCTTTTGCTATCAAGAAAACCATTATCTTTCCAGCCACCCAGACTTGTAACCTAGGTTGCAGCTTTGACTCCTCCCTTGATTTCACTCTCATATACAATTGTCAAGTCTCTTTGTTTCTGTCTTCAACTCTGACACCTTGTTTTCCCTTGACATACAAAGCACCTTGTTGTGGGCCATTGTCATCTATCTGGATGCTCCTTAGTTTCTTGCCTTAGGTTTCTCCATTCTATTCTTTTATCCATTCAGTTGACAAATTGATTTTGCTGAAATGTAGGTCTGACCGTATCACAACCTTATTTGATAAAGGAGAGTGACTTCTTACCATGTCCAGAGTTAAATATAAAATCTTATTTTGGTGTTCAGAGCTGTTTATGATCTGACCTTCTAACCTTCCATTCTAATCTTCCTATACCTTATTCCCCACTATGTGCTATCTAATTCAGAGATACTGGCTTCCTTCATATTCTTTGAACAAGACTTTGTATCTCTCCATTCATTTTGACTGATCGAATGATTCCATGTCTGGAATTTTCAACATCCTCATTTTTACCTCTTGATGTCTCTGACTTCCTTCAAGCCTCAACTGGTGTCTCATTCTGAAATGCCTTTTTTATGACTCATTATTTTGTACCTTCTCTCTTTGCTTATCTCCAATTAATCATGTTTGTATATAGGTGTTTACAAGTTATTTCTCCCATTAGACTTTGAATTCCTTGAGAGCAGAGACTGTTTTTGCTTACTCTTTCTATACCTAGCACTTAGCACCCTGCCTGTTCTTAATAAATGTTAAGTTCTTAATAAATGACAAATTAACTAAAACTATTTTATATTGACATTCAATTAATAACTTCCTCTCTTCTATGGACAAATTTTGATAGGATAGGAAGGAGAAGGCAAAGTATTGCATAAGGTAAATCCTTCTATTCTAGAAGTAGAAACACTAAAAAAATTCCGTTGTTTCCTATTATAAAGTTAGAAATGTGTAGTGAGATATTTTCAATGTACCATACTAGAGCTGGGTTTTGAGTTCAACGGAGTATTAAAAGGCCTATGACCCCGTTAACCTTCTGTGTTCTCAACACTTGCAGACATTACTTCATTGCTCTACTTGGACACAAGGCAATCAATTCAGCATCATTTAGTATTGGAATTTGGCAATGAGATTCTTGTCCCTTAGATTCAGCATTTCTAAAACTGGACTCAACTTTTCTGTTCAACACCAATCCTTCCACCACAAGGAACCAGTCTTTCACTCATTTAGTCAAAGGCAACACATATGGATTTTTCCATTATGAATTTTTTAAATGAAAAAAAAATTCCCCAATTATGTGTAAAAAGATTCCAACTTTTAAAAAAGAATATTGAGTCTTGAATTTTATCTCTACCTCTCTCCCTACCCTTCTGAACTTGCCCCATTCCTGTTGAGATAGTAAATAATCACATAGATTTTACACATGCAATTTTATGTAATTCTTTTCAGGAATGAAACTCGAATAAAAAATTGAGAAAGTGAAAAAATTTTCTTTGATCTGGATCCAGACCCCATCAATTATTTTTCTTTGGAATCAGATGGCATTTTTTTTAACCCTTGTACCTCGGTGTATTGTCTCATAGGTGGAAGATTGGTAAGGGTGGGCAATGGGGGTCAAGTGACTTGCCCAGGGTCACACAGCTGGGAAGTGGCTGAGGCTGGGTTTGAACCTAGGACCTCCTGTCTCTAGGCCTGACTCTCACTACCCAGCTGCTCCTCAGATGGCATTTTTAACATGAGTCCATTGGGATATTTTTAGACCATTTTATTGCTGTGAATAGCTAAATTTTTCACAGTTGTTAATTGAACACCATTCCTATCACTGTATACAGTCTTCTCCTGGTTCTGCGTATTTCACTCTGTTTCAGTTCATATAAGACTTTCCAGGTTTGTCTGACCTCCTGCTTGTCATTTCTTAGAGCACAATAGTATTCTTTTACAAAGATGTACTAGAACTTACTCAACCTTTCCCCAATCGGTGGGTATCCCCTCACTTTCCAATTTTGCCCCCATAAAAGGTTGCTTTAGATATTTTTGTATTTGTAGGTTCTGCTCCTTTTTGTTTTTTATCTCTGAGATACAAACCTAATAATTGTATTCCTGGGTCTAAGAGTATATATTGTTTTATAGCCCTTTAGGCATAGGTCCAAACTGTTCTCCAGAATAGTTGAATATATTCACAACTCCCCCCAAAATGCATTAGTGTTTCCATTTTCCATTATTCCCTCTAAGTTTTGCCCTTTTCCCGTTTCTTTCATAATGATCAGTCTGATAAATGTGATGTGATACCTCAAACTTGTTTTAATTTGCATTTCTTTAATAGCGATTTAGAATATTTTTTGCATGACTATAGAGTTTAAATTACTTTGAGAACTTCTATTCATATATTTTGATTATTTATCAATTGGGAATGATGCATTCCTTTACATTCAACTCATTCCTCTTTCATATATTTGAGAAATAAAGCCTTAATGAGAGAGACATGTAAAAAAAAATTGGCACCTTAATCATTACTTTGTATTGCTCTTCATCCTATTTCCCCATTTAGTTTCTGAACACTACTCCCAATTTTCCCTCTTTTCTATTAGCCTCTTCCCCATTCTCTTATGCCTTTCCTCTTCTACTATTCTATAGGATAAGAGAGATTTCTATACACAACTGGTTGGATATTTTCTTTCCATTTTAAGTCAATTCTGATGAGTGTAAGGTTCAAGTGCTCTTCTCCCCACTTCCTGCATATTTCTCTCCACTGTAAAAGCTCTTTCATGTCTCTTTCATATTAGATAACTTACTATATTCTACTTGTCCTTTTTATCTCCTCCCAATCCATTATTTTTTCTTATGCCTTAATTTTACTTATTTTTTGTATCATGCCATTATATTCAACTTGTGCTCTGTATATACTGTTTCTTACTTCCTCAATAATGACAAAGTCATTACAAGAATTATCTTTCCATTTAGGTATGTACAGAGTTTATGGAATGTCTTTTTTATTTCTCTTCCCTGTTTACCTTTTGCTCTTGATCCTTATATTGAGAGTGATATTTTCTATTCACCTCTGGTCTTTTCCACTGAAATGTTTGAAAGTCCTTTATTTCAATGAATACCCATTTTTCCTCCTGAAAAAGTTATGCTCAATTTTGTTGGGTAGGTGATTCATGGTTGAAGTTCCAGCTCTTTTAAACTCTGGAATTTCTTATTTCTATGCTCTCCAATCCTTTATTGGAGAAGCTGCTAAATTTTTTTATCCTGATTGTGGCCCCACAATGTTTATATTGTTTCTTTTTGACTGCTTTAATATTTTCTCCTTGACTTGTGGAATCTGGTTATAATATTCCTGAGATTTATTATTTTGGATGGTGACTGGTGGATTTTTTCAACCTCTATTTTGTCCTCTAGTTCTAGAATATCATGGCAGTTTTCTGTAATGATTTCTTGAAAAATAATGTCTAAGCTTTTTTTTTTTTAAATCATAGCTTTCAGATAATCCAAAAAGAACTCAAAAAAGTTCTTTTTAAAAATCTTTTTTCCATTTGGCCAATTATGCTATTTAAATAATTCTTCTCTTCATTGTATTTTTGTGCCTCTTTTGCCAATTGGTCTATTCTATTTTTGAAGACAATTTCTTCAACATATTTATACCTCCTTTACCAAGCTGTTAAGTCTTCTTTTCATGATTTTCCTGTATCCTTCTCATTTTTCTTACCAATTTTTCTTCTATCTTTCTTAATTGTTTTCTAAAATCCTTTTTAAGCTCCTCCATTAATTTTTTTGGCTTGAAAGAGATCCCTATTTTTCTTGTAAGCTTCAGATGCAGCAGTATTGACTGTTGTCTTCTCAGTTTGTTTTGATCTTCCTTTCACCAAAATAACTTTGTTTCTTTTTGTTGTTTTTCATTCATTTTCAAGTATTTTAATTTTTTTTAATAAAAAATTGTCAAAGTTGAGCTCTTTGGGGATATTGTTCCATGTTCATGTTCATTGTGCAGTTGCCTCCAGAGCTGGCTGTGGGAATTTATCTGGTTTCATTGCTACAAGGTGATATGATGTAAGAAGAGATGTGTTTAATACTCTCTAGACCTGTGCTCTGGTCTGGAGGGTAGCCATAAGCACTCTTTTCCATTTTGAAACTGACTACAATCCCCAGCTTCCTGTTGTTTCTTCTCTCTTTGAGAGCATGCTTCATGGATCTGTATGCAATATCTTTCTGAGAAGTTGTCCAACCCTCCCTTATGATCTGTGGCTGAGAGCTCCAGAAGCCTTTGTTGCTTCTTCAGCTACATCCAGGACCTATTGCCATGATGGGCCCTGGCTTTGTGCATTGCTTTGTACTCCACCTCCACCTAGGGTGGCCTTCTAAGTTGATTTGGACTGCAAAATTGTTTCACCTCACTTTTTTGTGAATTATGCTGCTCCAGAATTCATCCTGAGCCATTAAATCATAGTATTTTGGAGGGTAATTTGGTAGAGATCCTATGTACCTTCTCGGTCATCTTCGCTCTGTACCATCCATTATGGATTTTTTTTTAAATCAATAAATCTTTCTGGTACAAAATTTCAAGACAAGCAAATTAGTTTCCTGTTTTATAAATTCATTAGCTCCAAATCCATTATTAGGTAGTCCTACAATAATTAAAAGATTATATTTTCTCTAAAAGACACTTTGCAGTTCCTTTCAATACTAATATTTTGTAATTCTATATTCTATGCACATTTCCTATAAGTATTTGCATAGATTAAGTGGAAAACATGCAGTCTCAAAAAAACCATCTTTCAGAATGTTTTCTACCAGAATTAGTTAGATAATGAATGTAGAAATTAACTCCAAAGTTTATGTGAATGAGCTGAAAAACAGACCTAGAAGAAAACATCAGAAAGGAAAATTTCTATTTATTCTGTAACCTCTAAGTACTGGTATAATTCAAATAAAGATCCTTATTGATAGTCATTTCTTTATACTTTGAAGTAGCCGTAGGAAGTTCACAGTTGGATAAATTAGTGAAGTTCTAGAGTTCAAGGAGTATGAAGAAAGCTACAAATTCCTTAAAGTTGAACTCTACTGTGTTTATTGATTACAAAACAAACAATTATACATATACATAGAAAGACTACAAGAATATAATACTTCTCCAAGTTAGCTCAATTATAATTTCTTCAGCTGCCTGGACGAAAAAAGAAATGCAATTAGTAGGGCAAGGCAATCTATCCAAACCATGGGTTTGATCTTAGCAGAGGCCCTAGATTGGAGTCATGTCTTCTTGGAGAGCAAAGGAAAGTGATATCTCTTCACTTAGAGATGTGTCACCCTTTTAAATGTTATCATGAACAAGACAGATAAGGATACATACAATGGTTGGTGAAATCCCCTCACTGTTATGAGGGGAAATAATACACATATAATTCTACTCATTTTATTCATTTCTTATTATTCTCTCTATAGGAGAGGCTAAATGAATGGTTTGATTAGTTAATTCAGATTGTGTTGTTCCTTAGCCTTAATTTTAGAAAAACTGGGCTAGTTCTGAATCAGAACTGACTTCTCTTTGAATAGGCTTGGGAACTTATAATCTAACATGAGATTTTCCCATAATGCATCTAAAATTACTGCTTAAAACATAAAACCATCGAACCTTGTTCAGAGCCTGGAGAATAGATCATACAAGACAGGCTTGATTTGACATGGGCACATTAAATAGAGTATAATTACCACATTATCTTGAATTAACAGAGGTTTTTAGGTCTATTTATGTGTTATAACCATGGCATTCTGGGCAACCTATGAACATTTTCTGAGAAAAATATTTTAAATGCATAAAATAAAATACAATGGAAACCAATTATAGGAATACCTCAGACATTGTGTATTCAGTTGCAGACCATCATAATAAAGTGAATATCACATTAAAGCAAATCACATGAATTTTTTTGGTTTCCTAGTTTATGTAAAATGTCATATATTTATACTATACTGTTGTCTATTAAGTGTGCAGTAATATTATATCTAAAGATACACACATCCTCATATATATTATATAATCTCTTAATTTAAAAATGCTTTATTGCTAAAAAAATGCTATCATTTGAGCTTTCAGCAACTTATAATCTTTTTGCTGATGGAGGATCTTGCTTTGGTGTTGATGAGTACTGACTAACTACTTTTTTGAAACTTTTCCCTGAAGGTAGGAGTTGATGTGGTCTTGTTTTAAGCAAGACAACAATGAAATTCGCACACTGATTAACTCTTCATTTTATTTGAATACTTAGAGGCCATTGTAGGATTGTTAATCACCCTCATTTCAATGTAATTTTGTCTCAGGGAATCAGGAGACCCAAGGAGGAGAGACAAGAGGAACAGCAGGTTGGTGAAGTAGTCAGAACACACAATTAAGTTTTCTGTCTTATAGCTTTATATGGGTGTGGTTTTCAATAATATTGAAACCAAGATCACTGATCACACATCACCATAAAAGATATAATAATAATGAAGTTTGAAATATTTTGAGAATTGACAAAATGTGACACAGACATGATATGAGTACCTGCTGTTGGAAAAATGGCACCAATAGACTTTCTTGACTTACCATAAGTCTAACTTTTTTATTAATACTTTTCCAGACTACCTGTAAATAAAATTTTTAATATTTATTTTCTGACATTTGGCAATCCATGTTCTCTCTCTCCCACCCCTTTTTCCACTGCAAGAGGGCAGGTAATTTGAATATAGATTGTATGTGTGTATGTGTGTGTGAGTATATGTATGTATATATATATATATATATATATATATATAATCATACACTATATTCACTATTGTGAAACAAGGTACATATTGCTTATACTAGAGAAAAATTCTTGGAGGAAATAAATTGAAGAATGCAATGTTTCAATTGGCATTCAAGCTCCTTCTGTTCTTCTATAGAGATATCCTTTTTCATCTAGAATTCCTTCCAGTTGTCCTGGATCCTTGCTTTGTTTATAATAATTAAGTCATTCACAGCTGATCATCAATCACTATTTTTGTTATTATGTATAACTTTCTCCTGGTTCTGCTCACTTCACTTTGCATCATTTAATATGTCTTTCCTGATTTTTATTGTGTTCATCTTACTTGTCATTTCTTATGGCACCACAAATCTTCAATCTATAAAGAAAAAAGTACAAAATTGCAAAGTGTAATAAAGCAAAGCTCAGTAAATGAGGTGTGCTTTTATGTTATGATATAGTTGGCAATTAAAAAAAGGACAGACCACACATTCACAGACTCACTGAAAAATTGCAGGTTCTTGACAATATTCTTAAATCAAACTAAAACCTGAACAGTTCGCTTATTCACTAAGAATATTTTTTGCATGTCTTCAAGCTACTGTTCAAAGTAATATGGGAGATAAAGATTTTTAACATGTTCATAGAATTTACAATCTAATTAGAAAAACAAGAATTATACAAATATTGGTACCACAGGTGAGAATAGAAAGTCCTTCAAGAGAAAAAGAAATAAAGTACTAAGAGAATTCAGAAGGGGAAAATATCACTTTTCATCAGGGAGAAATTGGGAAAGCTTCATAGAAGTAGCTTTTGAGCAGGATGATAAAACAACATAGAGGAGTATAACAACTAATAAAGTTACAGAGGCAGACAGTTACGGGGGCATGTTTGGGAGATATTGAGTAGTCCATTTGACTAGAGAAGAGGGTCTATATAAGACAGAAAAATAAATAATTTTGGCTCCCTTTTTTAAAACTCTTCCCTGAAGTATAATATGAAGAGAGAAAATGCTGTATCTGTTTTCTGAGCCATTTACTTTTCTAATAGTAAATATACCTTGCTTTTGAGGAAGCTAGAAAATACAGTGGTTAGATGACTGTCCTAGAGCCAAGAAGACCCGAATTTAAACCTAGGATCAGCATACTAGCTGTGTGATCTGGAGCACGTCTTTTATCCTCTGTTTCAGGTTCCTCAACTATAAATTGGGGATGATAATAGCATTTACCTCTCAGGAATATTTAGAGTGGGATTGGAGTATTCAGGAAGGACTAGCACCTCTGGCTCAAGAACTTGCTGAACCATTTTGGGGACTGCTCATCCATCTTTTGTGTCCACCTCTCACTCAACTCTTCCTGTGGCTCCAAAAAGCTATAGTATGTATAACAGCCAACCCCCAGTAAAACCATCTCAGCAGAAGAGCTAAACCAGGTTTAGGGTAACCAATAGTCTTAATAACCTGTCAGTGATTTAGGGAGATAGTTACCTCAAGCATATGAAGACTACTGCCAATGTAATGGGAGGAAAAGAACAATTTATTTCAATGGCCATTAAGTGGTCTGAAGCAGGCACTGTGGAGCTTGCTCAGGCATCGAAGATGCCAAGATCATCCACTGCATCCTTGGCCATTGCTTTTACTTTTGTCTTGTTACTACACTTTGATGACTCTGGAAAGGAAAGTAAGGCTGTCAACTCTGTACAATTCTGTCTCACTTAAATCCAATTTACTGGTATGTCAAGACATCACTCTGTGACATCACTGGAAAAAATGAACAATAATGAGAGGATCAAATGAGATAGTATTTGCAAAGCATGCAGTACAATGGCTGACACATAGTGGGTCCTATAGAAATGCTTATTCCCTCCTTTTTCATTTGTCTAACACTGCTTTTCAAAGTTTTCAAATAAATGATCTATTTGATCATCACAAGGATCTATGAGGCAATGTGAACTGGTGTATCAAGGATTATCTCCATTTTGCAGATGAAGAAATAAGTGCTAGAGGTTCAGTGATATACCCAAAGATACACTGTATAAGTAGGACTAAAACCCAGATCTTGTGTACACATTTCTCCCTGCCACACTGTTTCATTCCAGAGGAATTGTATGCAGCATAGGGGACAGCCTGTTCTAGATCTTCTCTGACCCAGATAACATGGAAGAAATGTCCATAAGGACAGATGTAGTAAGAATTTTTTTTCCTGCCATGAAGTGATTCCAGGAGGCAGTTTCCTGAGAATCTGGAGAGTAGGCTTCATGCTGAGCTACTTATTGTTGTTGCAGGTCAGAAAGTTTGCCCTCTTAACATAAGACAAGCTGTTCTTCATCAGAATGCCAGATTTTAAGAAGCATTGTTAATTTCATTAGAGTACAAGTCAACTGTTTAAGATTAGTTTTCCCTTAAGTGTGGGAGGTAACAGAAAAATAGCTTTTTCCCAGAAATGTGCATTATATTCTATTTGTTGATATGCAAATTGTAAATAGATTTAGACACTAGTAAATTAACTAGCTTAATTTAAAAAATCTCCTTGCCATATCTGAATTTAGTAGGAAGTGACAGTTTGTTAAAAGGGCAACATAAATTCTAAAAACAAAGGACACTTCCCCAAATTTTCAATAGTTGATTGAGCCAACTCATACCCTAAATCTTTCAATAGTTAGTTGAGTAGGCCAGAACACCAAATCTGTTGGGTGGCAGTACTCTCTGGATCCTTTGGATAGTGACCACCAGAAGGCGTGAAAGCTGAATCCAACAAAATAAAAGAGGGAGGCAGGGAGGGGTGGGGTGCAGGGAGAGAGAAAGGAATTGAGACAGAGACAGAGAGACAGTGAGAGAGAGAGAGTGTGTGTGTATTATAAGGTACATAAGCTTTAGGAATGATTTTTAGCTCAGTAGAAGCAATCTACAAAAGTTGACTCATAATGAGATGGAAAGGTAGTCCATGCCACTAACCATGCAGACTTTGTTTTGACAATTGTCCAAATGACCTCTTGCTTGAAAAATCATTATCAAGAACTGCTGTATCTAACAGAAGAACTTGATCCCAGCTATTAACTTTTAATTGCAACGATGGATAAACTGGCTAGCTTTTCCTCATATTGACAATGAACCAATCATCCTGCCAATATAATGGCTAAGCAGGTAATTTCCTAATATAATAGCAATTAGGTTTGTAACAATGTTTTCCACTAGAATGCTTGATAAACTAGGTACAGTTATATGTCTGGAATCATTCTCTAGAATAACAAGTCTTTAAATCCCTTTCTATGATTTCACTTGATGTTAACATATGATTTCCTAGGATAAATGCAAGGATTGTAGTTCAGTTACTTCAGTTGTACCCAATTCTTTGTGACTCTACTTGGAGTTTTCTTTGCTAAGGTGGTTTGCCATTTCATTTTCTAGATCTTTTTTACAGATGAGGAAATTGAGGCAAACAGGGTTAAATGATTTGCTCAAGGTCATGCAGATAATAAGTGTTTGAAGTCAGATTTGAATTCAGTAAGATTAGTCTTCCTGACTCAAGGTCCAGACATCTCTATCCAATACACTATCTGAAAGGTTACGCATATTTATTCTCTTAAACTTATGAGAAACTTTAAAAATATTTGGTTTGAAAGTTTTGTTTGGGAAATGTGGTTCCTATTTTATGACTGTTTTGCATGGGGTTACAAATATTAACTATTTTATATTCATTTGAAATATTTAGTTAATTAAGGCCTGCTGACTCAGTGGAAACACACATCTTAAAGTTATTTTCAATTTTATTTAAAGATTAAGATTGTGTATAGCACAGTGGAGAAAGAACTGGCCTCCAAGCCTGAGATAGGGCCTCTGTTATATGCTAGGATGCTGCCTAAGCCTGAGTAAGTCTCTTAATCACTTAGTGGTTTAGGTAGCAATTTAAAATTATAACTTAAAAAAAGTTGTTAATCTGAATTGATAGAAGTAGTTTCCTAATTTAGAACTTTTCCTGTACACTGAAATAAAATTCTAGACTTACTTCCTTTCAGAGATCAGTGCCACCCAAAGAATAACCTCTTGATTAATAAGCATTTATTAAGAACATATTATACACCTAGGGAAGCTAGGTGGCACAGTGGATAGAACATGAGGCCTGAAGTCAGAAAGACCTGAGTTCAAATATTAACTCAGATTTTTAGCTGTATAACCCCTTGCAAGTCACTTAACCCTGTTTGCTTTAGTCTTCTTATCTGTATGAGTTGGAGAAGGAAAGAGCAAAACTCTAATATCTTTGCCAAGAAAACTGCAAATTGTGTCACAAAAAGTTGGACGAGACTGAGATGACTAAATGAGAAAATGACATGCTGAGGATTTTTTAAAAAGGAGAAAATTTCTGCCCTCAAGGAGTTTACCATTCTAATTCTTTAAACATAAGAGGAGTTTTGGATATAAATTGTTGATGAAAATGAGAGGGAAGGAGGAAAGAAGACATTTCGATGGAAAGGATCCTTAGAAATCTCTCAGTTCAAACTCTTTATTTTAATAATGAGGAAACTGTCTGGGTAAATCAAGTGACTTGTCCAATTTAAAGCAAATAGTAATCAGAGCCAGGACTTTTACCCAGGTCTTCTGATGTAAGATTTTTAAGTTACCCTGAAAAACAAATAAAGAAACATATATATTTAGTGTTATTATGAAATGCCTAACCCTGAAACTTCCTTATTAATGATTCTTCTAGGTCCTTTGGCCTCCTCAACTTCATCTTGGCTCTTCTACAGGCAACCACTTGCCAATGACACACCTCAAATCAACTTGTAATTCAGAACTTCTTGTTCAGTTCTGTCCTATTCTTTATGACCCCATGGTCTACAGCTATCCTGGGGGTTTTCTTGGCAAGGAAACTTGAATGGTATGCAATTTCCTTCTTTAGTATATTCTGTCAGGCAATCAGATATTACGTGACTTGCTGACAGTCACAGAACTGGGAACTCAGAACTAATGTACACCATTGTGTATCCACCATCTATAATTTCTATTCCTTCTTTCTCTAAGATTCTAAGCAAACATAACAGCAGGAAAAGATAACCATCTAAAACACAGTTTTTCCTTATCATCATTGTTCTTTTACAAGAGTTGCCATTTGAATTATTGAGTCATCAAAAAAGTAAAGCTCCTACACTGTGTATTTTTGAAGTTATGGAGTTAAAACTCCTTGGAACACTGTGACTAGGGAAGCTTGAACTTTGCTACATGGAAACTGATTTCTGTATGTATCCTGTACTATGCCATTTTCCAGCAGCAATCAGACGTAAGTTCTCAGAGCAGATTAACGGGTGCTTATTAGCATTAAAATATAGTCAAAATAGATCAGATGTAAACATATTTTTATGCAATAGAATTACCATCAGCATATAGTTAATCTAAAAAGAATGACTTCATAATTGGAGTTTTGTGTTTGGGGAATGAAAATTCCTATGTTTATGGAGACTGTGCTTATTTTAATATAGCAGCTGTAGGCTTAGGTGTCTTCTGAGAATAGGTGGGGTGCTCACTTATATACAGCTGTTCTACTGTGTGACAGGGACATTGAAACCTTAGCATTTTGTTTAAATGAGTAAAGGGGAAAAAAGGTGGGGGAAATTATAATTGGTATGTGTCAAAAGAAAAACACTGAATGGAAAAGTTAATACTTTAGTTTTTGTTTTTACATCACTTTCATTTTCAAATACATCTCTTCCTGCTTTCTGTAGTCATTCCATAGTTTTTGTAGCAAAGAAAAAACAACTTTAAAAAGAAAGGGAAAAAATGAGTTCAGCAAAACCAAGATATCAACCAAGAATGTCAGTATATGTAATATTCTATAGCCACAATCCCCTCCTCCCCACCCCATTCTCCATTTTCTGAAGGAAAGGAGGTGCATTTTTCTTTTTCAAGGCCAAGCTTAATTATACTACTTACACAGTATTCAGTTACTTTTTTTGTTCTTTCCATTTACACTGATGAAATCAGTGTGTGTATTTTTTGGGTTTTTTTTTGCGTACTTTATTATTATTATTTAAAACTTGAGTTTTTCATTTAAAAAGTTCAAAGATTACTGTTTTTTTCTTATTTTATTTTTTAATATTTGCTCTCATAAACTTGCGCCTATTGTAGTAACCTTTTAATTGTTCTCCTGGACCAGAGATTCTACTCACTCCAATCCATTCTCTATTCATCTGCCAAGGAAAATTTTCTAAAACATAGGTCTTACCATATTACCTCTGCTCAGTGAGATCCAGTGGCTCCCTATTATTTCTAGCAGCAAATATAAACTCCTCAGTTTATCATTTAAAGGTCTTCATGACTTTTCCAGTTTTCTTGCTTCTTACGGGTCCTTCATGCACTCTTATGCAGCTCTAATGACCTCCTTGTTGTTGGTAGCATGTTCTATCCCAACTCTGTGCTTTTTCACTATTTACCCCACATGCCTTGAATGTTCTCCTTTCTCACTTCTAAAACAAAAAAAACACACAAAACAAAAAAGACTTTTCATAGCTTTCCTGTCTTCTTACTCAGCTTAAATCCTACCTTCTGGAAGCCTTTTTTCTATATCCCCACCTGACAGAAACTTCCTTTCCCAGATTTCTTTTCATCTACTTTGTATATATATTATGAGTACCTAGTTGTTTACATGTTTTCTACCCCAATTTAATGTTTTTGTTGTTGTTTTGTTATTTTTAGTCATCTCGAACTCTTCCTCACCCCATGTGGGATTTTCTTGGAAAAGATACTAGAGTGGTTTGCCATTTCCTTCCCTAGTTCATTTTACAGATGGGGGAAACTGAGGCAAGCAGGGTTAAATAATGTGCTCAGGGTCAGATAGCTAGTGTCTGAAGTCAGACTTAAACTCAGGAAGATTTGTCTTCTAGGCCTGATACTCTATCCTCTGCTAATGTAGTTGCCCATCTGAATGTGCTGGTACTGTTTTTGCCCTTTTGTATTCACAATTCTTAGTACATTGCCTTGAATATAATACATACTTAATGAATATGACTCAACTAATTGAGCTCATAAGAGTCTTCTGTATTCTCACTTCTCTGTATCTTTATACTCATCATACCTTATGGTTTACTAATATTCTGTTATATTCATTAATTCCCTTAGCCATTCATCAATAAATGGACATTTGTTTCCATTTCTTTGCAACTAAAAAAGTGCTGCTATAAATATTTTAGAATACATGGGAATTTTAGTTCTATTTTAGCCCTACGTAGGATATAGAACATGCCTGAAATTGATATCTTTGATTCTAGTGGCATGACATTTCAGTCACTTTAATTCCAAATTGCTTCACTTAATAGGCTGTTGCAGTATTATCAATTACTTATTGCTGAGCCAATCAATTTATGGCTGTTGGACCCAGATTTTAAAGCCTGGCTTAGATTTGGTCATGGCAGGAAGAATCACACTGACAAAGCAATGCACAAGAAGAGGCTCATTTATTGACTAGCAAATGCTAGGGCCAGTAGGCAGAAAGGTTTGCCTCACTGACCCCTTGGACTTCTTAGCCAAGGGTTTTTATGGTGTTTCTGGAGAAGGGGGTCTGGGAACATGTCATCAAGGGGGTGATAGGGTCAGAGGATCAGGAAGCATCTGGTTGCCATCCATCAAGGGGGGTGTCAGGGTCAGGGGGTCAGGGACCATTCATCAAGGGGGTGTTAGTGTCAGGAAGCATCTGGCAACTGTCCATCAAGGGGGAGATGAGGAAGACAGTTATGTGCTGGGAACTATTTGGCCTGGAAGTTAATTTTAGGCCTCTCATGGGGGGATAAGGAAGACATTTATGTGCTGGGAAACATTCTTTTGGGGGTTTCAGGAGACCGAACAAGGAGGGAGCCAGGAAGCAGCTTGCCCAGGAGACTCAGGAAGCAGTTTACTGAACAGGCTGGAAATATTTTAGGGCTGACATGGCTTCTCCAGAATTTACTATTGCCATTTTTTATCATCTCTGAATGATTGAATGAAAAACCATTTGTTATCATTATTATTTTTTAAGCTTCTCATGCTATCACTGAAGATAAAAATACAAACAGATGGGCAGGCAAATAGAAAAAGCTCTTATGGAGCTCATACTATAATCAAGGGAGGAAAACACATAAGAAAATGTATCAGCCTTAAGGTTGATTGGAAGATCTTTAAATCCTAAGGGTACAGTGATGGAGTAGGAAAGCAAGGTCCAGAGGTAATTAGGTTAATAAGTTAAGAACATAATGCTGGGATGATTACAGGTCATTGTGTTAGGGTCTGAAATCATAGACCCCAAGAATGGAGACCCAGAGGCAATGCAAGTTCACATGAGACACTTAATTACTAGTACACTAGGGCTACTCCAAAGTAAGAGCCATGCCTGGGGGAAGGGTTACAGCAGTTATGTAGACCTTCAGGGATATTTACTCAAGCTGCTAAGTTAGATAACAGGGTATCTCTGGTTCAGGTATATAGCTAAGCTGGGGGTGCTGTAGCTCATTCCAGGAAGGGGCCTAAAGGGGTTGTGGTTCACTAACTGCCATGTATCCAAGTTTCAACCTTATAATTGAAGCAGGGCAACTGATAAGACAACTGAGTAGGTTTTAGGAGATAGCAAAAGAGAAGTTGGTAAGACCTAGTGGTCTTCCATCTCTTCAGAGAGAATATTGTTGACTACCATCTTATTAAAAACCTTTGAGCAGCAAAGCAACCTGGGAAAAAGACAGGCATTTGGTTGGGGTGGGGTGTAGAGTACTCCAAGTAAAGTCAGATATTAGAATTAATTTTATTTGCATTTCTCTTTTTGGGAATGATTTCAAATAATCTTTCAACTGAGTATTTCCCCCTTTCTTCCAATTGTATTGATTGCGTTCATAAAAAATTGAATTGTTTATTAAATTTTGAATTTTCTTAATTATTTAGAAAACATAATATTATATTCAAATAGAATTTGTTTGAAAAAGTACAAAGAAAGTGATATCCTGCTTATTTTTCCAATTGATTTTATATTTACATCAGTTAGGAAAATGAGGGTATGCCCTTCAATTGGGTAATGGCTGAACAAATTGTGGTATATGCTGGTGATGGAATACTATTGTGCTCAGAGGAATAATAAACTGGAGGAATTCTATGTGAACTGGAAAGACCTCCAGGAATTGATGCAGAGTGAAAGGAACAGAGCCAGAAGAACATTATACACAGAGACTGATACACTGTGGTAAAATCGAATGTAATGGACTTCTGTACTAGCTAGGAGCAATGCAATGACTCAGGATTATTCTGAGGGATTTATGGAAAAGAATGCTATCCACATTCAGAGGAAGAGCTGCAGGAGAGGAAAACAACTGCTTGAACAAATGGCTTGATGAAGACATGATTGGGGATGTAGACTTGAAATGACCACACCAATGCAACTATCAATAATAGGTCTCGATAGAAGACACGTTTAAAACCAGTGGAAATGCAGTTTGGCAGTGAAGGTGGGGTGAAGGGGAAAGTAAGAACATGAATCATGTAACCATGGAAAATTTTTCTAAAAAATAAAAACATTAAAAAATAAACACTAAAAGAGTTCAAAATTTAAAAAAATATTTACATCAGTTATGCCATAGTTACAACGTCTGAAATCATATGGAAGTTGCTTTTCTGGTGAGGTGAAACTGAAAACAAATAATTTAAAATTTTGGGATGCCAAAAATAGGTAGAGAGAAATATACTCACAAAACACTTACCTACCTTTAGACTTGAACTAAGAAGCTGTGTATCCATTGACTAAAAATTGGAACACATCCAAATGAAATGTAGTAGTGTGTGAATCATTGATAATATAAATAGAACTTCCATATATCTAAGATCAGAGTTTATCTAGATGCTTATATGTGTTGTGAGGGCATGAGTTGAGGTGAGCCCCTGGGTTCAGGACAGGTACCCTTTGTGAGAATGCAAGACTCTATAGCAGCTTAGAAATAAAAAGAGAAATTTATTAATTGGTATTCATGTTGAATTTGACTGGGAGGACAGGGTAGGTGGAACACTGCCTTCTAGAGAGAATGGATTCTGGGCTTCTTATACCCTTTTGACAATAAGTACTATGACTAGAGAGAATTATAGTGGTATGAGGTTAGGTAGAAGTGGGGGATGTTTGTCACCTGATTAGGGCTAGAATGATATTTTTGCGTCCTGAAGACACAGGGGGTGACTGGCATAATTTAGTGGATGAGTAGATGACCTAGATATAACCCGATTGCATTAAAGCATAGCCAGAAGGTGTATATCTGTGTCTATCTCAAAATCTAGGGGAGAATCCAAGGGGAATATTTATCTCAGGGGTCTTTCCTAGTCATGAGTCTCTGATGCCCAGAGATACCTTTTCCTTAGCATTAGCAAGAATATAAGGCAGAAAAGGAATTTTTTTGCTTCCTGTTTGACTTGAAACACTTCTAGAGTTTGGGGTGTCCAAAGGAAACCCAGGGTACCATACCATATGGAATAACACAGTGTCCATTAGATGGTACCTTTCTTGAAGACAGTGACTTTCTTTTGCCATTTTTTTGGGTAATCCCAGCTCTTACTATAGTGCCCTACAAATAATGGGGACTTAATAAAGATTTTTGGATTGATTGATTTATATTTCAGCTAGTTCTTATTTCATACTTAGGTTGTGGTGCAGAGTCGATATATTTATTTAATTATAAAAAATTTCATAAGAATGTCCAACTCTGAAATAGAGCCACTGTTTAATGGATAGAGGACCTTCTAAATCAAGGGTACTTGGATTTAAGTATTGCCTCTGACAATGTGACATAGGGTGAATCATTTAACCTCCAATGATTCTGTGAACTCAGTAAATTTGCAGGACTATCGCTAGCCTGTATTGGGAGAGGGAGTTTCCTTACTAGGAGTTCCCTATGCCCATGAAATCACAAGTCCAGCCCTTGTCCTGCCTCCTCCCAAATTCTGGTACAACTCTAGCATGCTCCTGTCCAAAGAAGAGATTACCATGGTGCTATAAATTTTGCCATCTGCTTTAAATAACAAGCTCTTGACTCATCTGGACTCTCCTGTCTAGAATAATCTAGTGAGGACATGTATTTTTGCATGTGAGAGAGGGTTTGCATGCTTGGATCAATCTTTGATCTTTTTCACTTTAACTTTTAAATGGAGATAGCAGAATTTTATCAAACATTTAAAATTGGACATGATTTAGTCATACGCAAGAGCATTGTCAATGACCAGAATTCTATAGTCCCTATACCTTGACCATGAAATTCAGTGGAGCATGCATAATACTAGTGCCTACAGCTTTACAAATTTGCATAGAACTTTCTCAAATTCTTTGCATTTTCTACCCCCAAAAGCTTCCACATCTGCTGGATCCAATCAGAGTAGAATGACAGCCAAGACAATTTAAGCAACAATTTGCCCTATTCTTTGGCCTGCTCAGAGAACAGTCTGACACTATTCCCAGTTACATGAGTGTAGGTGAAAGGAAAGCCAAAGAAGGGAGAAAGATTAGGAATAGCTTTACCTCAGGGAAGATCTTGTCTAATCTTAAGTGCCTTGACTTCACAAATGGCTTTGGCTAAATACCATTCCCATGTGTTCAGTATTTGGCAACATGCTTAAGGGAGATAATCAACCTAGCCTTGACATACAATGTACATTTGCCTGCTGTCAAAACAGTTTATAAACACATTTCACCAAGGCACTCATATAAATAAGAGAAATACTAACCAGAAAAAATTCAAATAACCAAAGCATTCCCTCTTCAATTGTGCCTTACCCCATTTTGTTTTCTAATCACCTTTTAAGTCGTCTAAACTGAACTGAGAGTAAACTTCAAAAGTTGGTCCTTCATAATGCTGGAGGAATCTTTACTTTTCCTTTCCCTAGGAAAAGAAGGAATCCTATGGGCATTTTTTTGTAATTATGGGGAGTCAGGGACTCAACAGGAGGAAGTAATTCTATCCTAAGTATATCTGAATCTGAGATTCTTTTTCAGAGCAGCATGAAAGATGTCTCCCAATATTATGGGATAAGTATAGCTCACTGAATACTGCCTAGCAGAAGTTTACCACAAGCTAGTTACACTGTCAAAAACTAGGTGCTTTTTCTTTTGCTCTCTGTTTGAACACTGATAAATGTAGTCCTGCTGGGTGAGAGCTAGGAAAGTATACTTCCCTGCAGGTAAGCTTGGCAGTGTCTTGTCCAACTTGGGTGTTTGGAAGTATTGCTTACATACTGTGAAATACATTCTCTGAAAAGAATTGTACCACAATGTTCAATGTTTATGGAAATGGATAATGTAGCAGTTTATTTGTAATCCTAAAAATGAAGCTGTAAGGCCAAGTTATAAAATCGACTCCCTCTTCAGTTATTGGTAGCAATAGTTGCAATTTCCCCCCTCTCCCCCTTTGAAGCATAATTTAAGATGCAATGTTTGGTTATATTCCATATAATATGGACAGCTAGAGGACACAGTAAAAAAAGAACCCCTTGAGAACTGGAGTGGGAAAGACCTGAATTCAAATTTGACCTTATGTTTTTTTCTGTATAAATCTCTTAACCCTTTTGCCTTAGTTTCTTCTTCTGTGAAAATGAGCTGGTGATTGGAAATGGAAAACCACTCCAGCTGTATCCCTACCAAGAAAATGCCAGATAAAGTCACAGAGAGTCAGACACATTTGAAATAACTCAGCAAGAACAACAATACAATATTTTAGATCAATGATTATTTGCTGTTTCTATCTTTCCTGAAGTAAGAAGCATAAACTTGTAACCAAAATTTTTAATTCTCATTGGCCTAATAATAAAGAGTACATAATAAACAGAGCCTAACATTTATATGTTTCTTTCTCTTCACTGCTGACTGGGCACAAATTATTCCAAAGTGATATGGTTCTTTCTTTACCAATTTATTCCTATTTTTTTCCTTTGGTCATCTTTTCTTCCTCTTCCCATTTTGCTGTGTGTTATACTAGATGGAACCAATTTTGAGGCCAGGAAGCATGTCTTTAAATATAGCCTCTGACAAATACTGATTCTATCATCCTGTTCAAGTCCTTTACCTATCAGTGTTCAGGGCAACTGAGGCTATAAACTTAAGGAAAAATACCAAATTATGTCAAAAGGAATTTCTTAAACCAGGAATTCCCTATACCAGTGATGGCAAACCTTTTAGAGACAGAGTGCCAGGCTCTGCGCCCCACCCCCACCAGAGTGTTGTGCCTGCCCTTTCCCAGAGATCATGTGCCTTCCCCCTCCTTCCCAAGGAGTGCTGGCATACCTTGTCCTACCCTCCTTATCCAACACAGGGGAGGGAGAAAGTACTCCCAATGGACTACTGTGCAGAGGGTTAGGTAAAGAGAGGCATGTCCTTAGTGAATGTAGAGAGGGGTAGGGGAGTGACCCAAGCAATCCACTCCCCTCCAATTCTGCAGTCTGTGAGCCTCCCACCTTACTGTGTACTCCCATTGGGCTGCTAGGTAGAGGTGTGGGGGACATGAAAAAAATGTCACCAGTTTACAGTGGAGAAGGGGAAGGGAGCAGCTCCACCTGAGTGCTTCTACTTTTCTAGTAATGAACTCTGTGTGGAAGAGGCAGCCTTGTACCTACAGAAAGCACTCTGTGTGCTATCTTTGGGTGCCCATGCCATAGGTTCACTATTACCGCCCTATATCAATGATATCACATGTCTGGACATTATCTCTTGTCCTACGTGGCCATATCTTCCTTTTCTCTTTCCTTTTTCTTCTTTCTCTCTCTTTCCTAAAAGTCCAAAGGGATAGATGGTAGCAGTCATGTTTAGAATTGTTAAGTTTTACAGTCAGATATATGATCCTGGGCACTGGGGATACAAAAGCAAAGGTGGAACAGTCTAGAGCCATGTTGGGGAACCTATGGTACGTGTGCTAGAGGGGACTACTCTCATCCTCCTCTCTATCATGCCTGAGGATATTTCTCACATGATCTGCCCTTCTACCCAGGAGCCCAATGGGAACGCTTCTTCCTTCCCCTGTCTGGGATAAAGATGTGGCTCACATGTAGTGTGAGGGAACAGTTTGGACCAGTGATTCCCAAAGTGAGCGCTACTGCCCCCTGGTGGGTGCTTCAGTGATCCAGGAGGGCACTGATGGCCACACTGTTTTTGTATTACATTCTACTCTGAGTTCAATAAATTGTTTCATAATTTCCAGGGGACACTAATATTTTTTCTGGAAAGGGGGTGGTAGGCCAAAAAAGTTTGAGGATCAACATGTACACATATAATTATATACAACATATATACAAGATTATTTAAAGGGGGTACAATAGCAACTAGATATATTAGGAAAGACTTTATGGAAAAGGCAATGCTTGAGCTGAGCATTAAAGGAGACTAAGATTTGTTAGAGAGAGAGGTGAGAAGGCCGTGCATTCCAATCAGGGGAAAGACAGAATTAGGGCCAAAGCGTGAAGATGGGAAATGGAATACCCTGTGTAAGGTCATAAGAAAGCCAGTATCAGTGTATGTGAATAGGAACAATGTGTAAAGTAGTACAGGAGCAAATTGTGAGGAGATTTACTTGATAGAAGCATTTCTACTTGTTCCTTGAGATAATGGGTAGCCTTTGGAGTTTATTGAATAGGTATGTGTCAAGATCAGACCCTTGTTTTAGGAGTAGCACTTTGGCAGCTGTGTGGTATATGGATTAAAATAGGAGGAAGCTTAAGGCATGGAGATAAATTGGGGGCCTGAATTAAGATGAAGTCCATGGGAATGGAAGGAAAGGGCAGATGTAAGATGCTTTGTAGGAAGAGAAATTACATTATTTTTAAAAAATTTTAAAGTTTAATTAATTAATTAAGATTATTTTTCCATGGTTACATGAATCATGTTCTTTCCCTCCCCTCTGGTAGCCAATGAGCAATTGCATTGGGTTTTACATGTGTCATTGATTAAGATCTAGAGAAATGACATTATTCTGCAATAGATTGGATATGTAGGATGACAGCGAGGAGTAAAGGATAATAGCAAGATTTTGAATTTATGTGGCTGGAAGAATAGTTTTGCTTTAGATAATAATAGGGAAGTTTGAAAGAGTGGGGGGTTAGGTTTTAGGGGAAAGAGGAAAGAATGATTTTGGGGGGTGAGATGCTTAGTTTAAGATGCCTCTCAGTCATCCATTTTGAAAAGCCAAAAAGGTAGTTTATGAGAGATGATTGGAATTTAGGAGAGAGACTAAAGGTTGTATATATAGATCTGAGAGCTATTAGAAAAGAGATTACCATTTAATTAAACTTATGGAAGTTGATAAAGTCATTGAAAAAGTATGTCGAGAGAAGAAAGTACTGGACATTCTGATTTTCCAATTCAATCTAAGGTTATATTAATTTCTTTTGCCTGCGCTGTCACATTGCTGACACACAATTAGCTTGAAGTCCTTTAAAATTTTCAGGTCTTATTCAAGTGAACTGCTATCAATACCTCCTCCTTCAGGTACTTGTAATGCTGATTTTTTTTTAACTTGCATGGAAGACTTTTCATTTATCCTTTTTAAATTTCATCTTATGGGAAAATGCATTGTTCAATAGGTAGAAAGCATATTTGAAGATGCGGTAGCTATAATCAGTGTCCAATCTGAGCCTGGATTAATTTTGGCAAATAAAATTTGAAAGAGGAAGAGAGAGCTAGTTAACTATTTGGACTGAAAATGTGGTTTTTGTATTTACTAGTGCCCTTAGGCTTCTACTTCCTAGTTTGCAACAGTTCTATATAGACACTGCCTCTTGAGGATATAGCAAAGAATGAATGATAAAAAAAAAAGACAAAAAAACCCCAGAACATTGTATTGTCACATTGGGATGGACACCCACACCCCAGTTTCTCATAGTCTGGTCTATCCTTTTTATTGCCTCTGGCACTTCCTTAGCAGGGGTGCATAAAAAGCATGAAACAATTTTTTTTTTGCCTGCAGCACACATAGTTGTTAGAATATCTTAGAATAACATAATTTCAACAAGTACTGAAAGTAATTAAAATTGAAATTAAAGAAGCTATGAACCGACAGTTTCCCTTTTTAAAGTTAGCAAGGGTTCTGTTAAAAAAATAAAACTAGGGATGAAAAATGTGGAGTGTTTAACTCTAATTTAGAAAATCTGTATCTAAAAGTGCCAAATGGAAAGATTCAGTTTGTTTCAACAGATATTTATTTGGGGCACGGTGATGGGCACAAGGGATATAAAATACAAAAATGAAAAGAGACACACCAGGCATTGGAGCACAACATATACAGAGGCAATACAGAATAGAAATTAATAGGGGCAATGAATGAACAAATAAAAAGGAGAGAAGACAAGAGAAAAAGAAAGAAAAAAGTTACTATGTGCAAAGTATTGTGATATATATGTATATAAATGTGTATATATATATATATATATATATATATATATATATATAGTGTGTGTGTGTGTGTGTGTGTGTGTATGTGTGTGTAACAATTCCTGTTTTCATTGGAACCAAAATTCAGCTGAGGGAGGTAGCATACATAGGAAGTTTCAGCTGCAAATTAGCTGAAAAGACCTAGTGACCCTTAGGATATGGCAGTAAAGGAAAAATGCATTCTCTTTAATGAAATTAACCTTAATAAAACCTTCTCTGTTTCTACAGTTATAGCAAAGGACAGAGCAAGAATACTAGTGTCAAATTTTTCTTTTTCTCGAACTTTAGTAGTTATGGATGCTGAGAAGGCTCAGACTGCATCATTGGCAGAAGCACTAGACTAGTATTATTTCCACGATGATTGCTTTCATGGACAATGGTTGAGGGGTGATCTGGCTGCAAGATTCATGGCCCATGGAGCACTGCTATTCCCAAAGATCTTGAGTTTACCTGACAGTCAGTGTTAATTGATAAGCTGTTGGAGCTTGTGGCAGTGAGGATGATGAGCACCTTTGTTAGTTTATTTCACTTGATGTTTGGAAGGCAAAACAAGAATTCAACTTAATATCTGAAAATTTTTGAGGAGGAATAGATTATCTCATATTTAAAAGCCTGTTTCTTCATTTGTAAAATTAGAAGGTATTAGAATAGATAGCTTCTGAAGTCCCATCTTACTCAATCTATGAAATAAAATTTTAATTGTGAAACTGGATATTCTGGATAGACAATAGACAAGGTTATGTGGACCTTAAGTAAAGGAAGATTAGTTTTAATATGCAGAAATAAGGAGGAAATACATTCTAGGCATGGGCAAAAAAGACAGAGTGGTATTTAAGAATTGAAATTTTAAAATAAATTGTTGATTTATCAGTCAAAAGATTCTAATCTGGTTGGTTGACTCTCCACAATCCAAAAAAGATCCTCTCCTCCTAATGTATAGGTATCTCTCTCTTTCTCTCTCTGTCGTATTGTTATATATATATATCCTTGGTGAGCTCAGCACTCTGTCCCTCCTCTGGACATCCCAAGACATCTCTGATTTTTAAATAACCACTAAAGAGGGGGACTTAGAGACCTTAACTCTTCCCTTATTACTTCATCACAAGGGAGGTCATATTTTCTGGGACTCCAGAACATTCTTGCACTTGGTCCAGGTAGGCCACAGTACTTTAAGTGAGTTCAAGATGGTGGCTAAGCCCACCCTAACATGGCTACCCAACCCTTTTCTTAATCCCTTTATCCTTAACAAATACAAAAGATTCTAACCTATTTTCATAGCCCAAGGAAAAAACTGGGTATAGCCTTAGTTTTGAATTAGACTGACCTGAGGTGGGGGAGGTTAAAGGGTAAATTATTTTTCAAAAATATCACAAGTTAGTATTAATGTTGTATAGGCAGGACTGTTAAGGTCAGTTTTAGAAAAGAGAATAAATCAGTTTCACTGAAATGCAAAGTCTATGAAGGAGAGTTATGTGTATTAAGATTGGAAAGGTGGGCAGGAGTGAAATTTTTAGTCTTTAAAATCAGTGGTTCTCAAAGTTTTTGGCCTACCAGCCCTTTTCCAGAAAAAAAATATTACTTATCCCCCTGGAAATTAATTTTTAAAAAATTTTAATAGCAATTAATAGGAAAGAGAAATGCACCTGTGGCCATCACTGCTCTGCTGTATCACTGCAGCACCCACCAGGGTTCAGTAGCGCCCACTTTGGGAATCACTGCTTTAAATGAAAGACCATGGAGTTTGTATTTTATCCTATAAGGAATAGAGAAGTCCTGAAAGTTTTTAAGGAGGAAATAGACCTGGCAAATACTATGCATTATTAAAAAAGATGAATTTGATAGTGAGGTGATGATTAGAGTGAAGAGATAACAGATAATAGCACTTAAAAAAAGTTTTTTTTACCAATGTGAGATATTGAAGCCTTACTGGTACACTGAGAGGTGGGCCTTATTATTATCCTAATTTTACAGTTGAGAAAATTGAAATAGAAAGAGGTTGTGACTTCCTCAGGAGCACACAGTTAATAATTGGTTGAGGCTGAAATGAAATTCAAATCTTCCTGAGTGAAAGTGCAGTGCTCTATCCACTAACCTACCTTTTAGGAAGTTATTTTAGTAATCACAGAACCACAAAATCATAGAGTTGGAGGGAACTAGGTGATGATACTTTGAATAGAATACTATTGATGGTAGAAGAAAGGGATAGATGATAGTGATACTCTTTGAAATAGCATGAACAGTATTTCTGACATCATGAAACTTTGTGCCTGTGAGGATCATGGTTCCAATGTCAAAAATAAGAAAACTAGAAAGAGGCTAAATTTAGTGAAAAGATGATACATTCAGTTTTGAATGTTTCTGAAATGCTCCTGGATATATAGTTAGAGATATTCAACAGGCAATTAGAATATGGAATTGGGTCTCAGGAGAAAGATTGGGACTTGATGGATTTCATACCTAATTACATAAAGATGAGAAGTGAAATCATGGGCCAAATTGCCCTTTGGGGACCATTTACACTTAGGGTGTGGGAGAAGAATGTACCTATAAAAGAAACTGAAAACAAATAGGTAGGAGAAGAGTTTATAGTTATGCAAATTAAGGAAGAATATTTTATCAAGAAAGATCAACAATGTAAGATTTGGAAGAAAAGTGACAGATGACAGTTAAGTAGAGACTCTTAGATTCATTAGTTAAGAGGTATCATTGAACTTGAGAATGATTGCAGAAAATGCTGAGGTTGAGGTACTTTTTCATTATGATCTTGCCTTGACTCTTCATCATGCCTTTTTTTTTCTTGGACCATGATCTTTGAGACCTCCCCACTGGTAATCCAGACTCTACCACTGGATTTCAAACATGACAGGTGACCTTTCTGTTATCTTATGTGGCCCAGGAGTTCAGATCACTTTCTAGCCATCACTTCCTTTATATTATGCCTTTACTATTCAAACAATAACCTTAACTTCCTTTACACCTGAAAACTGGACTTTATCCTCCTGCATCTACCTTGAACATTGATATGTTAGCTTTGGCCTTATCTTAACCATATCTAGACCATGCCATTTCTTTGGCATCTTCATGCTATGTGACCAGAACATATATCTCCCAGTCCTATCTGCTGTCAAGCCACCTTTATGGTTTTTTTCTTCTCCCATTAGAATGTAAACTACTGGAAATCAAAATCTCTCATTTGCTTGAATTTGTATCCACTGCTTGACATAGTAACTGGCACTTAGTACTTAGTAAATTGTTAATACGTGTTCTATCTATCCATCTATCTAGTCCATATAATGTGAGTTTTTCTCCTCAAACCAATTCATACTTCTTAAATTGCAGTGCATCAACCTATTTGTGATTTCAAAGTGGAAATATTTAAAATGTTATTACAAATCAATATCCGAAAGTCTAGTCTCTTACTGAACTGAATTTCATCATCCTCTACTACTAATTCCAAAGTCTTTTTTTGCATGTGTATTCATGCAGTCATTAGATTAGGTCTTGTGACTAATATATATAGGCAATTTTGTTAACATAAATTTAATTTGCAAGCAGAAATGACTTTGTGAGAAGGTTAATGACTGCTAGCCCCAAACATACTTTACCAAAACATTCATTGATTTATCAATTATAAAATGCTTTGTTTCCTAAAAAAAATACTCACCTATCACTCACTGACCTACTGGAGACACTGAGGGATGCCCTTTGTCTCAAATATTTTGACATTTTAATAATAATACTTTGTTTAGCTACTGAGTCATCAGTTAATGTTTTATTTCTTTTTCCTGAGAATAAAAATAATTCATAAAAGTTTTCCTTTATGATGTTCTGGTCATCAATTCCTTCCTCTTCATACACTATTTATAATTGTAATAAAAATCAGGTATGCATTTTATGTAGTCTTTGGATTACTGGCTGGTAAGTAAGGTTCTTCCTTTTGCCCTTTTGATGTCTTCAGTGGGTTATTAGTGTGTTTTAATATGGAATCATCAGAAAAATGAAGATTGCTTCAAACTCTGAAAGCACTTTTCCTAAGGTGAAGACATTTTTATTCTGCCTTTTAAAAAGATTTAATGGAAATTGTTCAAAATAAGTGGAAATTTCAGCAATGAAATAGGAAATTTAATTTATTAATACGTATGGCCAAATACATGTGAAGATCTTTTTGGACACAGCAAGTCATGAAGCAAATTAAGAACATCATGTACAGGAATGACTGATAAGTTTAATCTCCAATTAGATTTAATGCACTTTCCTAGAAAAAGACAGACCAAACAATAGATAGAGCATTAGAACTAGAGTCAGGATGACCCTAGTTCAAATAGGGTATCAGACATAGATTCTTTGAGTGAACCTGGGTAAGAAGATTAAACCTTGTCTCCTTCAGTTTTCTCAACTATGAATAATAATAATAGCACCTATTTCTCAGTGTTGTTTTGAAGATCAAATTAGATGATATTTGTAAAGTGCTTAGCACAATACCTAGAACATATTACACATTTAATAAATGCTTTCTTTTTCTCCTCTCCCTTGCCATGTGAAAGAGAGTGGTTCAGAAGAAAGAGCATTGAATTTGTAGTCAGAGTACCTAGAATGCCAATCTCTACTCCCTAATTTCTATTGATGTGACTTTGGGTGAGTCTATCTCTGAGCCTGGTTATCTTTATCTATAAAATGAGAGAGCAGAACTAGGTCACCAATTAAGTCTTCTCCATATCTAAATTCTATGATCCCATCTTAGTCCTTCCCCCAATTCTGTGTTTAAGCCCACCTATTACAACTTTTCCTTTTTTTTTTAATACCCTGACCTTCTGTATTAGAATCAATACTGTACATTGGTTCTAAGGCAGAAGAGCAGTAACGACAAGGCAATGGAAGTTAAGTGACTTGTCCAGGTGTTATTTGAACCAGAGACCTCTTTTCTCTAGGCCTGGCTCTCTATCCACTCAGCCACTTCACTGTTCCATGCTTCACCTTTTATAAGGCTAGCTTTTAATGTCTATTAACATGAATTCATGGGATCAGATATGGAAAAGGATGTTCAGAGAGGAAATGTTCACATGCCCTATGTTACACAAATAATGACAGATGGCAGGATTTGAACCCAGTTTCTTCAAGCTGTTTGACTTCCTTAAATGGAAAATTATTAATATTTCTTTAGTAACATATATTAATCTGAATAGCCACATGTACAAGATGTCCTAAAACTCTTATTGTAGTTTAAAGCTATTAGAACTCAAAATGACACTAAGACTTTGGGGACACCACGTACATATGTTTTATGGAACATTTGTAAAACATGAACCTTGTTCTTAATGAGTGATGTTCAAGATGATTTATTACTTTGGCAGTCTCTTACCTTATTTGGACTCATGAAGCCACTAAATTCTTGTATTTAATATTTATATGTACTATTTAATTTTCCTCAGTTCTATGGCAATAAAATACAGCAAGCCCTCCTCTGGTTGAAAGTAAAATATTGAATATGCAAATCTCATTCACCTCTGCAGGAAAAATAACTCCAAACACATTTTGTTAAACCCTTACCTTCTGTCTTGGAGTCAATACTGTGTTTTGGCTCCAAGGTAGAAGAGTGGTAAGGGTGGGCAATGGGGGTCAAGTGACTTGCCCAGGGTCACACAGTTGAGAAGTGGCTGAGGCCAGATTTGAACCTAGGACCTCCCATCTCTAGGCCTGAATCTCATTCTACTGAGCTACTCAGCTGCCCCCAAACACATTTTTTACCTATAGAGGGGGTATTATTTAGGTAGCTACCTATTTAACTTCATAAGTGCTGTGCCTATATTAGAAGAAACTTGGTAACATTTTTGTGTCCCCAGGACAGCATATTAATATTACTGTAAGAAGCTATTGCAACATGTCCAGTCTCCATAGGTCCATTAAATTTGAATAATTTGGATGCATTTTAGATAGCTTCATCATCTTAAAGCTTCATTAAGTTCCTCTTACTTGAGCTTCCTAGTATCTCATTATGAAGTACAAAGACAAAACTCCAAAATTATCAGTATAAAAAATTAGCACAATTTAAAGACTCGACAGCTTTAGTTCATGATAATTGGAAATTATTTAGGAAAAGAGTCGTGGAGAAATCTTCATTTTGTGGGCCGTCTGACCTATGGAAAATTCTCTTTAATGTAGTGTCTGTTAGGTGACTCTTAGTGCACCACTGATCCATTTTTAACCAGAGGTTCTTGCACATAACAGACACTTAAAATGCTTGGATTGGGATGAATTTATGTCTATAGTTACAAAATATGATAGCTTTGAAAATAATGGGAAGATTCTAAAAAGTTCATGAGATGACTGTCATTCTATGAAAGGTAATCTTTTGTCTTTTTTTTCCTGGTCATTATGTAATAGTGATTTTAAAGCAATTACATATAACATCCTTACTGAAGGAGGAACTGGAAGAAATATATACTGATTCATTGGAAGCTTTTAATCAAATAAAATACATTTATTAAGCCCCTGCTTTGTGCCTGGACCATGAGAGGTCCTGGGATTAAAATGCAAAGTTGAGATAGTCCCTGTCTGCAAGGGAGCTTATATTTTATTTAGGATATTAAGATATATCCACAGATAAGTACATACAAAATATATATGAAGTTAATATTGTACTTAGAGAGAGATATTAACAATTCTGAGACCAAGAAATTGGAGGTTTAAGGAGGAATATGAAGACTGTCTTCAAAAAATGGTTTTGGAGATATTCTGGAACTGTGTTGGTGAACCTATGGCATGTGTGGCAGAGGGGGCTGCTCCCTTCCCCCACTCTCCTGATGCCTGAGGCCATTTTTCAAATTACCTTCCTCCCTCTGCCTAGCAGACCAATGGATTGCACTTCCTCCCTCCCCTATCTTGTATAAGGGAACAGCTCACATGAGGCATAAGGGTGCAATTTGGGCACATAGTTTCTAAAAAGTTTGCCATTACTGCCCTGGAATATTACATATAGGCTCTTTTATTATGTTATATATGCTAAATTTGAAGAAAATATTTTGGGGGCAAGGCAAGATCCAGGTACTTAGGTAATTTGCTGGCTGTCGCTCTTGAAATTATTCACACGGCTCTAAATTTTCACTTTTTTTTTTTTAAGATTTGGATAATCCAAATTACCAATCCCTGAGAATGTAGTAATGTTTACTTTGTTATACTTTCATTAAGAACTGATTTTTTAGAAGCTTAATTTTGGAAATGGTTCTGCTATTATTTCACAGGTAACAATTGTATTATATTACTCAATTTAGCAAAAAGGATTTCTACTTCATCATAATCACTATAATTATGAGTGAGAGAGGAGAAAAAGGATTTGATGTTAATAAAGATCATTTTTTAATTTTATTGATAATCCTATAAACCAAGTCCCAAGATACAGTGATTTTATTCACAAAGTGACCATAAAATGGAACATTAGGTAGTTGATTTCTGTGATCAAATGAGATAAAATATATCAAGTGATTTGCCAACCTTAAAGTGCCATATAAATGCTATCTATTATTCCAATTGATAGCTAATTTGAACAATTCCTACCTCTAAACTATGGCTTTAACCATATTTAAGACTGTGTAGGTATCGAGATAGAGGTTTGGTGGATCAGAATTGGATGACATTCAAAAGACTGGATAGATTATTAGGCTATGGAAATGTACCCACAATTAAGCTTCACAACTATCTGCATAAATTTGCTAAGTCTGGAGCTATGAATATGTACGGACTTGGTTGCAACCTTGGGTTGTAATTTTCTGAAGAGCAGGTATCAAACTTAATATCCCCTCATCCACCTCCCATCCCATCCCCATTCTATATGTGCTCTCAGTGGTGGACAGAATGCTCTCTCCTTTCACCCCATAAATATCTTTGCCATTTCCTTATTCTGCCCAGACGATTCTACAACCTTTCCACCAGACATATCTTAACTTTAGAGACTTGAGGAAGTCAGTCAGTTAATAATGTACAATGGAGAGATGTGAGAGGCTACTGAGTTCAACCCCCTGATTTTAAAGATGAATGATGAGAAGGTCCTGAAAGTTAAATGAATTAGCCAACATGACATAAGTTTAAATCTTTAATTTCACAGGTAATATACAACAGAAAGGAGCCACTTAAACATAGGATTTCTAATTCCAGAGTCAATGCTCTTTCTAATTTGAGGTCTTGGTAAAGATTTGAATTGATTAAATTCTTTGTATGACTTTGGGTTCCTAAAAATTAGTACCTTTGAAAAGTTTGTTCATTTTCTTCTCTTTATTTTTGATAGGAAATAGCTTTACTGATGTCTAAATAACTCACAGCCTTAACCTGTTACTGAAAGGGGATTTCTGCACTTGTTCAAAAATTCTTTTAATGTGACAATTAAAAAAGAATAATGTTGCAGAAAAAGAAAATCTGTTCAGACATTGTGTCATAGAACCTGTTCAGTGACTTGCTTTTAGTGCAATGTTAACATCCTTGTGAATCTTCAGATTATTCCTCAGGGGTAGATAAATGGGAGTCTTATGATCATTATCATAAATTGACAATCTTTGGCTTTGTATGCATCGGTGAGTTTCCAAAGGTAATGTCGATAGCTTTACTAGAAGAAGCAACTACAGATTCCTGATGTAAAATATGCAAATATCTCTATATTTAATGCACATTAAAGTGGTAGCATTCCTTATCATCAAGCCTGGTCTAAATAGTATCAAGTCTGAAAATATAACCAATATTTTTACCACAACTCAGCTGTAGCCAGGCTAGCTTAAAAATGTGAGACTAATGATCTCAAGCATTCCTAAAGCTTCGAATTTTACTTTTATACAGCCAGATTCCAGATATTTGTCTCTAACTACAAATCTTTTCCACAGTTCCCATTTCTAACTTTCTAATGTGCAGTTTCACTTAAGAGCATAACAGGGTTATGCTGGGAAATGTTTAACTCCTGCCTCTCCCTCCAAAAAAATACACACACACACACACACACACACACACACACACACACACACACACACACACCATTCTTTTAAGTTTAGTTGGTGTTCTTGATATTTTCTCCATTACTTTCTTAAGTCTAAAGAAACAATAAAAAAGTCCTGATTTGTAGTATTTGTTACTTTTTGAGGTACAAATGCGTACATTGAAAATTTAATAATTTGCTTGCTTGTTTGAAAAATTCAAGCTTAATCTTTCCCGTTTGTGATCAAAGGGCTAGAGTTCTAAAGGACCACAGAGGCATTTTAGTCCACCTGATTCATTTTACAAATGAGGAAATTGAGGTACATGGGGTTAATTTTTTTTGCTTTTAATTATCCAGGAAATAAGTATCTTAGAGAAGAAATTTGAACAGAGATCCTCTTATTTCATCAGAATTATTTTCTTTCCATTAGATTATCATTTTTTAAATATCTGAATCACAAAATATCTAAAACTTATCTTCTCTCTCAAGTTCTCTCCTCTTTTTAGAAAAAATTAATATTTTACTTTAAAATAAATAATATAGATTTTTGGGTTTTATATCACTTACATTTCCTAATGTATCCCCTTCTCTTCTTCTTTCCAAAGAATTATCCACTATAAAAAGAATTAAAAAAGGAAAATATTCAGCAAAACCTACATACTTTTAAAACTCTGCCATCATATCATATTCTATATCTTAGTATTCTATGGATGCAAGTAGCTGGAGAATATGCTAACATAAAAATATTTGTTCATGCTTTTAATGTTCTTTTTTTTTATCATTGTTTCTCCCCTTGTCCCAGACCCTCTCATAACAGAGAAAAGTAGGGAGGCAAAACAAACTGTCTCATCAACCGTATCTGACAACATATGAAGCAGTCTATATTTTTAGTTAACCACATCACTATTTAGAGAAGGAAGATTTTATTATTAGTCCTTTGGAATTTTTGCAAGTAGAATTTAATTTAGGGCAAAGTAAGGCAACTCTCAATGTAAGACATAATTTATTAATAGATCACTAAACCTATTAGTAAATGGGACCTATTGTCTACCTCTGTTTGTGCCAAAAGACCTGGAATGAGGGTTTACAGGACTTTTTGTGTTCTATCTGATTGGCCTGACAATACCTCATTTGATTTCTCCAGCAAAGGAAAGGCAATCTGATTGGTGGGTATTTTAATGAGGAGATGAATTAATAGTTCTTAGCTCTTCTATCTTCATCATTGAAAGGGCAGGACTAATCCTCATATTTAAGGATAAATCTGCCCACTGAGGAAAGTAGGCTGGCTTTCAAATGTGACTGATCATACCCCTGTCTGACACCTATGGAATGCTGACTGTTTCATGAGACTCAAAAGCTTCCAACAACCCTAGGCCAAAAAGTAAAACAAAACTAGGCAAAACAAAACCAAAACTTAAACCATCTCAATCAGATTCTTTCTAGTTTTGGCTTTACTCTGTCTTCAACCTGGAATGCAACTGGTCTTGGCTCCACTTGCCTATGAAGTCTCCCTTTCTATAAAGGTCCTATTCAGAATGCTACCTCTGACACAAAAACTTTATTAGTTCTCACTTAAGAAATAGTTTTTTCCCCTTCAATAAAGCATTATTTCATTCAGCAAACATTTATTAAATTCCTACACTGGGTAAAGTATTAGAAATAGGATAGGGACTAGATTTGTGACTTCATTGGTTAGGAGGAACTCTGAGTTGAGGAAATCCTCTCTACCCATATAGCTACATGTTCTTTGCAACTCATCTGAGTCACTTAGAGCACTGAGCAGTTGAATGATTTGCCCAGTATCATACACTCAATGTGTCAGAGCTGAAACTTGAATTCAGAACTTTCCGGTTCTGATGCCAGACATCTACCTATGATACTGTTTGGTTTCTCACATCACTGTGGATGGAAAGACAAAATCAAACCCTTCCCTCCTCTTAAACTGCTTATATCCTACTGAGATTCTCTATCAAACTTTATGCTTTGGTGACTGTCATGTTTAATCTTGTATTATAGAAAATTTTACAGTTGTCTTATATTTATTAATAGACTGTAAGCTGCCAGAGCCAGGTACCATGCTATATTTACATTCCCCTCAGTATTTATCATAATGCCTTATATATCACATAAGTGCAATAAATATTTCTTGAAAAGGAAGGATGGATGAAATTATTCATATTTTGCTTTAATGGTAGCAAATTCCTGCTGGGTATTATGCAATTATGTGTCAATATAAGGAAGCAGAAAATTTTGAAGAATAATTATTTTTGAAGTGAATGTATTTTATCTATAGTTTTTTTCTCTCAAGTAATCCCCCTTAAGCACTTTTATTTTTATAACCATCTCTCGCATTTTGACCTTTACTTCATTTTCTGGCATTCAATTTTCAAGCATTTCTCAATGAATTTGGTTTTCACATTTTAAAGCAAACAGAGAATATACCAAATCTCACTTATGCTAACTGTGTTTTTAATGTGAAATCTTTGTCCTGTTTCTTGACTATTAGGCTAATTATTTCTTTGAAAATTAGAGGAAGCATTTTTCTTTTTCAAATTATTTTAAATGCACTAACCATCATCCTTTGGCAAAATTATAAGTGTATGAAATTAATTTTCTCTACTTCCTTTGAAGTAGATAATCAGAACAATGAAATAAAACAATTGTTAGGCAACAAAATCAACACATTTGCTATATTTTTCCAATAAAAATGATCAGACTGGCCTCAGTGGATCATTTGGCAAAATGGTTAAACAAATTATATTGTGTAAAATTAAAGAGATGGCATGCCAGGCATGGAGACTTGAAGAACTGAATTCAAATCCAGCCTCAGATATTTACTAGATATGTAACACTGGGCAAGTCACTTTACCTTATTTCCCCACTTTTTAATCTATAAAATGAGCTTAAGAAGGAATTGGCAAACCATTCCCATATCTTTGCCAAAAAAAAACCCACCCTAAGACTAGAAATTTAGAAAGGGAAGACTTAGACATAGGTAAACATTTTTCTTAATTCCTAAAGAAATAATTTGCCTAACCATCAAGAAAGCAGATACAAATTTCACATTAATAGAAGAATACAAGACAGAATGAATATAATTATGATATGTTATAGAGTATTCAAAAATAATCATTATAATTTTAAGTTTTGATAGCTTAAAAATGTGATAAGATTTTTGGGATGTTTTGTATTATAAGAGAAAGAAAACTGACCTTGGAGTCAGAGAACATAGGTTTATACAGAAGTTCTGCTACTTACAAGACTAAGTTTAACAAGTTCAACAACCTGTGTGGGAGCTTCCATACTGATATAGTCCTGGCCTCACAGACATTCTATTGGACTAAAATAACATGTATGATCTTGGTTTTCAAAGGATGTGGCATGATCTACTATTGTGCTGAGAGTCTTGCTAGATGCACCCTGAAATTTGGGATTTTATGATACTGAAAATGAAATAATATTTATGAGTAATTTTGTTTCATATAAACTTTACTTACTCAATAGACCATGCTTAAGTATCATATTTGCAAAGGATCATATATATGTATATATACACATATGCACACAGACATGTAAGGCTGAACATAAGAATAACTAGGCTTCTTAAAGGGACATTGCTTATGTGAATCTCCTGCCTTCCCTGTAGTGTTGCTAACTTAAATGTTTAGTGTGCCTTAATCCCTCAAAGAAAGAATAATGTGTATTTAACAAAAAAATAAAAATTGAGAATCACCATAGAACAGATAAGAAAACATAATATAACAAATGAATATAGCATAAATAAAGAAACAGGGAGAACCTAAGGACATCAGGAAATACCTTGATAAGGCATTATGGGGGATGAGAATTGAGTTTCATTTAAATATGTTGTGTTTGAGAATGTTGTGGCTTTTTAGTCATTTTCATTTGATTCCTACTTGCTTTTTAGATTTTTTGGCAAAGTTAGTGGAGCAGGTTGCTATTTCCTTCTCAAGCTCATATTACAAATGAGGAACCACATGAGTTTGCCCAGGGATGCATAGTAAGTAAACATTGGAGGCTTGATTTGAACTCAAGATTTCCTGACTCTGGGTCCTGTGCTTTATCTACTGAGCCACCTAGTTGCTCATGAGATGATTAGGTTTCTTCCAGCGGCTGTGTAAGAAGCTGTTGGTGATATGAAACTGTAGTTCAAGAAATATTGAATACTAATTCAATGTATAATTGTGGTTGATATTTGTAGAGATATCATTATTATTGAACCTATGGGAACTGATGATAACAGTAAAATAAGAGAAAGATGAAAGCCTTTAAAGGAAACTTGAAAGACATTCATGGTTAGGTATAGGAACATAGATGAAGATCTAATAAAGATAATGAAAATGTGCAGTTTAATGATAGGAGAAATTGGAGCAAATAGTGCCACATAAGGAAAGAACATGTATTCTGGAGTAGGGTTTCCTTCAGATTTCTCTCTAATTCTGAATGGATTACACTTATATGAACTCTCTAGTTGAAGTTATATTTGATGTCTATCAAACTGATCTTTTTTTAGATGTCAATACAATTTTAAATATTCATTTTCTAACAATTTGTAGTCCATGTTCTCTTCCTCTCTCCCACACTGCCTGCGTCCTCAAGAAGGCAGATAATATGATACAGATTGTACATACATCATCCTATAATACATATTTCCCTCTTTGTCATATTGTGAAACAAGACACATATTGCTTACACTAGAGAAAAATTTATGAAGGAAATATAGTGAAGAATGAATGGTATATTTCAATCTCCATTCAGACTACATCTGTTCCTTCTATGGCAGTGGCTATCCTCTTTCATCATTACTCCATTGGAATTGACTTAGATTCTTGCCGTGTTGAAAACAGATGTCATTCACAGCCAATCATTATGTATTATTGTGGTTATTGTATACAGTCTTCTTGTTCTATGTCATTTCATATAAGTCTTTCCAGGTATTTTTTTTTTGGTGATCATCTTATTTGCCATTTCTGCTGGTACAATAGTAATTCTTTATAATCTTCTACCACCACTAATTCAGCCATTCCCAAATTGATGGACATCTCTTCAGTTTCAAGTTCTTTGCCACCACAAAAAGAGCTGCTCTTTTAGGATATATGTTTTTTTTCCCTTAGTCATTTTAGTAAATAAACCTAATATTGGTTCTGCTGGGTCAAAAGGAATATACTATTTTAGAACCCTTTGAGCATTATTCCAAATTGCTCTTCGAAATGGTTAGATCAATTCACAGTTCCACTAACAACGTATTAATGCCCCTATTTTTCCACATCCCCTCCAAAATTTGTCATTTTGTCTTTTTATCATTTTAGCCAATCTGATAGATATGAATATCTCAGAGTTCTTTTGATTTTCTTTCCTCTAATCACTAATTTTTAGAGTATTTTACTTAGTTACATATTGCTTTATTTTCATCATCTAAAAACTATTAATTCATATCTTTTGACCATTTATCAATTGGGGAATAGATCATATTTTATACATTTGACAAAGTTCTCAATATATTTTAGATTTGAAACCTTGATCTGAGAAACTGTCTATAAAATTTTTACCAAACTTTCCCAATGTGAATTCTTATTCTAAAACCCTGCAACTTTATCTTTGTCAAACACAAGGCTACAATAATCCTTTACAACTGTGTGTTGTATGTCTCTTCTATTTCATTGATTTTCTAGAACAAAATCTTCCTAGATGCATGAATGCCATCAATTTTTCTTAGAAGTAAAGAATTATTTATTATCGACTACAAGTGTTTTGTATAAAGTAATAGCAGTTAATTTCTGATTGTTGAATAGATGAATGAATACCTATTTTGTCTTCTTTTTGTAAGTATACAAATAATTTGATAAAGTAGAAATTAGAGAAATTAAACAAAAAATCTGGAATTCTTTAATTATGTTTACTTCTAAACAAAATTTACTGGAGCTACTTTTAAAATATGTTTAGATATTACAAAATTATAAAACTCAGTTTGAATACAAAGGACAATGTTGTTAGATCATTATTAAAATGAAAGCACATGCTCTTCTCTCTTACCGATGGTATACAGCAAAAGGAGAAATTTTTAATCAGTTATGTATTTAGGAAATGTATTTGGGGACTTTGTATCAATGTGTTGAGAATTAGCTGTGATGTCAAACACAATCACTTTACATGTAATTAATAGGTACATAATAAATTACAAAAACATTTTGATAAGTATATACTCAATCAGGTATTTATTGATCACTGTAATATCCTAGATTTTGCAGAGAATATGAAGTATAAAAATATATTGCCACTGTTATTAAGAAAACTATAGCCTAATTAGGGAAAGACTCATGAAACCACAGTGAAAAATACAAAACACTATGGAATTTTATACTATATGATACAGGTTATAAGTAATATAGGAGTTGAGAGAGATTTAAATTAAGATTTGCTGATAACTTGCCACAATCTGGGCCATAGGAAGATAGACAGGAAGAAAGGGAGAAAGAGAGGAAGGAAAGAAGGAGAAATGGAAAGGAAGGTAGGAGGAAAAGAAGGAAGGAGGGAAAGATGGAAAGAGGGGAGGGAGGAAAGAAAGAGGGAGGGAAATAGAGGGAAGAAAGAAAGGGAAGTAAGAAAGGAATGTAAGTTTTAAAATTAATATTCAATGCCTCCAAAGTATGATATTTATAAGGATTTATTAAAAGCTTAGGTAAAGAGTCCCAACTCACCCTTTACCACACTGCCTCCTCTTCACAAGTGCCCTTCACCATGCCCCAAACACCGATATCAAAACAGCTGGCAAAAACCAACAACCAATAGGAAAAGGCTTAAGGATTTATGGGAATGGTGAAAGGGAGTTTGGGAAATTTGGTTTAAAGGGGTACAAGGTCTTTTCAATTTTACAGGAAGGAGTGATGGAAGGAGGGAGAGAGTGAGAGGAGATAGAGGGTAAGAAGGAGAAATGGATGGAAGGAGTGAAGAAATGAAGGATTTATTAAGTATCTACTAAACACTGTACTGAGTGCTTTATAAATATTATCTTGTTTGTTCTTTACAATAACCATGAGAGGTAAGTGCTATTATCCTTATTTTACAGTTGAGAAAACTGGAGTAGAATTTAAATAACTTGCCTAGGGTCACACAGCTAGTGAGTCTCTGAAGCTGGATTTCAATTCAGGTCTCTGAGGGTGCAAAGAGATGTTTTATTAGGGAGATGGAAAAGAATACTGATAGGAAAATTCTCACTGAGGAAGGGACAGAATCATCAAACTTTCTAAATAGAGATTTGTTATTAGAGATCTATAATGATAATCTGAGTAATTGGGTGTAGGACATGGGGTCTAAGTTGGAAGCATGAATCTTTATCATAAAAAAAAGTTTAAGCCCCAAGATAGAATTATTGGGTCAAAGCAAATGATCCCATATTGAATTAGCAGTGAATGTGGGGGTTCTAGATGGAGTTCTGGCCAGTTGCAGCACTCAGCTTCTTAGAGTCCCATGAGTGTTTTTAAAACTGGGCACATTTATTGCACCGTGGATTTTAGCGTACCTTAAATTTATTGTAGCTGACTTGCTCCTTGCTGTTGATAACAGTGTTAAGCAGATGATTGTTGTCTCATAAGCTGTTAGGCATTCAGCATTTTAAGCTAATTTCTCCTGAGTTGAAATAGAAACAGGATTTGAAATCAATGTAGAGTTAACCCTGGCCTTGGGAGCATTGGGTTCTGATGGTAGGATTCTTACTGTCCTGGATCAGAGTTTAGTTTAGTCTGATTCATGCTGTGATAACCACAAAGCAACCTCAATATATTGAACTAAATTGGTAGAATGTAAAAATCGACCTAGTTTTGTCAGCATTTCCAGCACTGAGAACATTGCAAAATGTTTGACTCATCATTTAGATTGGGCAGTCAAGATTCAAATCCATGGGGTTAAGTCACAAATTGATTGACCTACCATGATCATTAACTAGTTAAATAGCTTTTAAAAACTTATAATTGTTTATATTGTATTGGTAACCTTGAAGCATTACCAAATGACAGGGAAGGGACATATTCAAGTCAACAGATATTTATTGAATATCTGCTGTATGCCTGGCACTTTGCAAGAGTTAAGAAGGCTCTTAGTGTTATAGAGTTTATGGTCTTGCCTTCAGAATAAAATCAAAATTAGTTATCTCTCCATGTCTTATTAAAGGTAAGATTTGTTTTATTTTTCTATTTCCTTTAGCATAAAAAAATCTTTTTGCCATAAATCAAGTGTAAGGCATTGTAATAATTACAAAAAAACTTCAAAGATTAAATTAATATTATAATTTTTGAAAAATGAATCTATTAATATCATGATCAAATCTAAAATAACACCCTTTGCAATACTTAGTTCATATCAATTACCTCTTCTAAAACTTTCCCAAAGGCTAGATTCACCTGAATGAAGTTAGTTAAGCCATAAGCATATTTGCATGTTTCTTGTTAATTCCTATATAGATTGATGTCCCTTGACTAAAAATATTATCACTATTCCCCATTACCTTTTGATTTTGGAATTTGTCTTTCTTTTTTATATTATTCTTTCTGACAAAAATAGACAGCCTAGTTGGACCAGGAATAAGGGGCAAGATAGAATTAGGAGGATGACAGTGACAGATGAGTGTCATGTGATACCTTTCCTGGGCCAAAGCATTAAGATTTATATCACCAAGACTGCCTCTTCCCTAGGCTGAGTTTCTATACTGTTTGCCTCGAAAAGTGTTTGCCCTTATTTTTACTTCATTTGGCTTTCCTCTTGTTTAATGAGAGGAACTACATCTACTCCTCTTTGGCAAGTCCACCCTTTAAAATGTAGAATTCTCTTTGTTTACAAGCAGCACAATAATCTGAGAGATGTGGATCCTTTGATCACTTCCATCCCAGGAACAAAGTTTTACCAAATAGTAACCTTGAGGAATTGGGCCAAAAAATAAGCCATTCCTTTGTAGGTCAAAGCATTAAGCAAATCATCCAGGCATTATTTTGGCAACTCTACTAGGATGTACCTATTAATTTGTGTTCTTTCAACTTCCTAGAATTGGACCAATCCACATACTGTTGTTTCCTTGGTGTTTTAAAATTTATTACAGTAAAGGTTTTATTTATTTTTTATGAAACTGATACCAAGTAGTGAAATGATGTGGGAAAAATATAATGTGTTGGAGAAAAAATAGAGATGAAAAACCACTTATTAGCATGTGACACATGCTAATGATTTTTATTAATGATTCATCACAATGACAAAAAATATTATTTCCAAGTGGACAGTGCCATTTTCAGAGTTCTTCATTCTCAGTCTCTAGTGTGTTATTTATTTGCGTGACTTTTTCATATATACTCTGAAGCAAGGAGTTATCACAAAGCCCACATACTGCCCAGCAGTGTGAGATTCCAAGGTAGAAAATGAAGGGGCCTTAGTTAATCACAGTTCAAAAAGAACATCTCCAGAGGCCATTGTTTAAATTTAGGGATACTCAAAATGCTACACCACAGAAAGATCAGCAAAAACAATCACATTAGAAGAAGCTCAGAAAACAATTCCAAGAGAAATGATTAAAAGCAAACCAAACAGCTGAAGCATGTCCTGGCCTTCTCTTGACTTCTTTCATAGTCACATACACACACACATCACACACACATATACACTCTCTCTCTAGTTCAGCTTTGGTTAGACACTATGTTTTATTAAAGGATATTCATACACATTCGTTTTACTACTTTTTTTCAGTTAGTTCTCTCATAGAAGACTATTAAAAATATTTAAAACAAAGGCTCTCTGAATATGTGCTTTTGAACAAATGGTATTTCTGCTACTTAATGAAAAATATCTTTTGACTATATTAACTTTTGGGATATTGGGATGTGATTGGAGGTCAAGGAAATATTTTCCTCCCAGTTCAGCTTAAAGAGAGATAAAGAAATAAAAATCAGTACAGCTGCCAGAAAAAAAGTTGAATTAATTTTAATCCTTTGCAGATGACTTTGAAGACTCATGAGCTGATAATTAAAATGAATTTTAAAAGATTTTTACTGTATAACAACTATAGTGATTAAAACATTTTCTATAGGGCATGCTATGGTTATATATACCTCTCCTCCTGTTTTGAATGTATCTTTAGAAGAAAAGTTCAGCAACAAAGTTCTGTATCAATGAACTTGTCAATAAAGGTAGACTTTTGCTAAGGATTCGAAACTATTAGTCTCTCTCTAATATTACTGCATTGTAGAAAGTACTGTGAAGTCTTCCAAAATGTTTCAGAATATTGGTGACTATTTTATTAAAATTAATAATTATATATTCCTATATATGCATATATTCACACACATGTCTTTATATATGAATATAGACAACCTGAAAGAGTGTATAAAAATCTGGCCTTAGAAACAGAAAGACCTTGAAAAGCAGAAAGAACCACTTAACAACACATTCTGCATATGTCACCCTGGGTGAGTTGATTAACTCTTAGACAAACATATAACTCAATTAACTTCCCTTAGACAAGTATATAAGACTATAACTTTCTAAGAATGAATTGACTTCCCTTGGCCATGTTTCTTTATTTGAAAGTTTCCTGTATCAATGAAATCATGGATCCAATTTATATTATTTATATATATGTTTATATATACACTGATTATATATGTATGTATGTTTATTCATATATATGCTTATTCATACACATATAATGTGAACAAAAGTAATCAAATATTACAGGTTAATTGGGAAAAATCACTTCATTTAAAGTAAACATTAGTGAATCAAGTTGCAGTTTTGCCAGTGATAACCTTTATAGTTTTGTAGATTCTTTCCTGTGGAAAATAATTTATATAATCTATCTTTAGATTATGTGATGGCCCTATCACATGATGGCCCCATCTTGGACTTCCCTCCTCCCCCTGCTCTCATTAGAGATACTGGCTCGTAAATTGACTGGCTGGGTTGTGGCTAGAGTCTCTGAGCCACAGGGCAATCATGGCAATCAGAAGACAACAGCTGCTGCTCCCATCTCATACTCTTCCTACCTGTCATCAGATCCAGGTGGGAAGAACAGGAGACCAAGTAGCATTCACTAACACCAGCTGCTGCTGATACTTGTATTTCACATCCTGTTTTTCCACAAAGCAGCATGTATATCTCTGTCAAAAATTCAGCCAATTTGGATGTTTGGTAGAATATAAATTAAATTTCTGGAAGTAGGTGAATTTTTGACAGAGTTGAATGAATCATTTAACTTTGTTTATATAGATATAGAATAAAAGCTAAAGTTTAAAAAGACAAAGAAAAAACTTGTTGTTAGATATTTGACTATTGAACTCATTTATAGTCTAGCTATATACTTAAAAATTCTCTACAAATTACTTTCTTGATTTAAAGCAGGACTGGGAAACTGAAGAGTTTAGTATCTTTTACTACCTTATTTGGAACCTCTCAGCTACTGCTTATCATAATATAGTTCTGGACGAAACCGAAATCTTTCAACAGTCATTGACGTCACCAGTGATACCCTATTACCATTTGGTATATGATTAATGACAATAACAAAACTGATTAATGTTAGAAAATATAAAGTGTTTTGCAAATCTTAAAATGGTATGTAAATGCACTAAACAGTAGTAATGTCCTGAACATTCCCTGTAACTTTTTATTTTTGCCTTTCATAATGCCATTCTCTATTTCTACAATGACCTTATTTCACATCTCTGCTGCCAATGAATCAGACAGAACAGTCATGTGATTCAAGGGCAGATGAGGACAAATTTTGATGCAGCAATTCAGAAGTCACTTCAGACAAATGTTTGATCCCAAAGAGTTGCCAATCATTAACCCTATGCATTTATTCATATAGCACCCTTCTGGATGCATGGCAGCTTGATGTGTATTCTTCTTAAAATGTTGCAGGGAGCAGCTGGATGGCTCAGTGGATTGAGAGCCAGGCCTACAGACTGGTGGTCCTAGTTTCAAATCTGGCCTGAGATAGTTCCTAACTGTATGATCCTGGGAAAGTCACTTAACCCCTATTGCCTAATGTTTATTGCTCTTTTGCCTTGGAACCAATACAGAGTATTAATTCTAAGATGGAAGGGAAAGGTTTAAATAAAATAAAATAAAACATGACACCCATAAAATGCCCCAGGACTCCCAAATTTTTTGGACTAGATCCAGACCTTATTTGCTCTCTCTCTGGACATTTTACTGCACAGAAAACCATGTTATGTTATTCACAATGAACAATGCTTATAAGATAGTTAATAAGTACTTAATAAAAATAGATGTTGAATTGAATTGTCCAAGGACCAAAGGGAAGAATTTGACAAAATGATGTTTTTCTTCCCTTTGTGCTTGAGAAAATGTCTTCCAGCAGCTGAAGGAGAAAATTAGGAACATTTTTTTCCAAGAGGCCTGAAAAGTTAGACTAGTGATTTAGGATGATTCTGGACCTCATTAAATGAGATAATAATTACAAAATGCTAAAAATTTTGGTACATGCTAAATGCTCAATAAATATTTTCCTATCCTGGATAACTCAGAAAAACATACAACAAATGGCTACTAATATTTTTATAAAAAGGTGCAAAAAACTTCACTGGGATTTTAATAAAAGTTTTAAGATATGTCAGTGACAGAATTGTCTTGATATAGTTTACTTCAGTTGTTTCTTTAGCATCAGAGCATCATACATTCCAAGTGGGAATGGACTTTTGAGACTATCTAGGGAGACCCATAGTCATTTTACAAAGGAGGAAACAGTGAGGCCCAGAAAGGTCACATATCCATTGTCTTTAATCTTACATAGATAATAAATGAAAGAGCTAGGATTTAAAGAAAAGATTGTCTGACTTTATAGTATACATATACTAATAAAATGTAATCACATACATGTAATGACTTGTAAAAGAGGAATTCTTTTTGTTTTCACTTCCCTTTTTGGTTTTAAATTTAAAAACAATGTAAGGAGGTGGGAATTCTTGTTAAAATTTTTTAAATGTTCAACTAAAATATGTACATTTTAACTAAAATATGTACATTTTAACCTTTGGGATTTAGATTATATGTGATAACCTAACAGTTACCACCTATTGTTACAGGCATGTGAACAAAATTCAAGACAATCGAAACATTTTCAGAGATATATACAGCATTCATATTACTAAGGGAGAGAAAACTGTTTTGTTTCAGTAAAGTGTTTCTAAAATGTACACAAATTGAGGAGGATTAAAATAGATCAGTTATCTCAGACACATTGTCTCCCCCTGACTCTACTACTCATCTGAGTCATATCTGATTCTCTTCTGAAGAGAGTTCAATTCAGTTGAAATGTAAGATTGAGATTTCGAGCTGCAAGATATCTTTGAAATAATCTTGATACTGAATCACAAAATCTTCAAATCCATTTCTGGCCTATAGCCTCTCATGTACAAGAAAGGTAACTTCCTAATAGGGGAAACCCATTCCATCCCAAAGTAGCTCATTCTACTTTTCTCTAAAGCTAAATGTAAAGAAGTATTTCCTTATGTTGAGCTGAAATCTAATTCAGCCATTTTTACCTATTGGACCTAGTTTTGACCTCTGGGAACAAGCAAGAGAATACCTCTCCTTTGTGAACCCAAACTCCACAAAATCATAGAAATGGAGTTAGGAAGGACTTTAAAGGCCATTATAGTCTAATCTATACCTGAAAAATGTATCACACCTGGCAAATAGACAAAAAATGCTCAAAGAATGCTATTGAGGGGAAACTTACTATTTTCAGAAAAAATCCTTTCCAGTTTTGGACAACTAATTGTTAGAACTGATTTTCCTTCCATCTAACTATAATCTTCCTTTATTGAGCTTCTAGGTAATGCTTCTACTTTGATCCTCTTGAGCTAGATTTAAATTCTTCTACATGATAGTTCTATAAATATTTGTAGAGAAAATTCCATTCCACCCCCACATCTTTTCTTCATATTAAATATTCTCATTTTGTACCAATTCTCATACAATCCCAAGAGCCTAAACTATCTTAGCTGTTTTCTTCCCAACATTCTCCAATCCCCCCCCAAAAATATGGTGCCCAAAGCTGATCACAATTGTCCAGATAGGATCTCTCCTGAGTAGAACACAAGATCATCACTTTCATAGTTCTAGATAATGTTTCTTAAGTTGGTCTAATATGACATTAGCTTTTCTGGGGCTCCCATATCAAGATCTATTGAGTCATATTGAGCTGGCCATTCATCAAGACTCCTAGATCTCTTTTTCGCTGACCTATCTTTAGCCTTTATTCATTTGCTTTGCCTTTATGGAGTCAATATTTCAAACTCACTTTATAAATATGCTTATAATGTTATATATCATATTAATGGATGACTACTATACATTTATCCCATTATTGCTAATCAGATAATCATATAAATAGCTTAGTACTATAAATTTAAGAGACAACTAAGTGACATTGTTCATTGAGCTCTTCATTTGGATTCTGGAGGACCTGAATTGAAATTTTGCTTCTGACTATTACATCTCTGTGACCCAGGGCAAGTAAATTACCCTGAATCTTCCTCTATTTCATCAGTTGTAAAATGTGGAAAATAATAACACCTACCTCCAACAGTTGTTGTGAGGATAAAATGATATTTATGCACAGCATTTAGCACAGTGCTTGCTGTTTAGAAGGTGCATAATAATGACTATTTCTTTTGTTCCAAAAATAAAAATGCAATTTTAGTATGAGACCAGTGGCAAGGATGATTGCTGGTTTAAAATTATATGATTATATAAGTATAGAAGTTGAAAGGATAGTAATATAGATATCCCCAGAGTCAAAGATTTCACTAAAAATATGAGTATTCTCTCTACATAAAGTTCCAGTATTAAATGAATAAAAATGAGCCTGATGGTCATTTTTACTCATCTAATAGGTACAAGTATATAAGGTAGTTTTATCACAGGCAAGAATCCTCGTCCTACAATGAGAAAAGATCTCTTCATGAGGAATAAATAGGCTCACAGAAATTTTCTTCTGGTGCAAGAGCTCAAAATAAGGAGTATTCTTCTCCAACAGATAATAATAGAATTACTTGGAATAAAGTTGCCAATATATTAGATCAATTCACTGAAGTGAAGCCTGGGGTCTGTGATACAAAACAATCTTCTACATTTTTCAGCAGCATAATGAAAAGTCCACAAAAATGTTTTATTTTGAATGAATCCTACTGGCCTTTCTTTCTTGTTGTCATGAAAACTACTTCTTCCCCTAGAGAGAGAACTGCTCTGCAATCTTTTTCTCTCATAGCTACTGCTAAACAGGGTTGTTTTTTGTTGTTTTTTATTTGTTGCTGCTGTTGTTATTTTGGGGGTTTTTTGAGTGTTACAGAACTACTGCTGTATCATTTTCACTTTTAATACATTTGGAAATTTTCAGGTTTTATGGTGTCAATGTCTGATGAAACAGCACAGATCCAAAAAGCAATTGTTAAAAATAAGCTCTTCAAACTTCGTAGCCTCAATTCCTGCCATGCACCTAAAATCTTTGTTCATATATATGAGAAAGTCAATGTCCTTCTCATGGCACATTACCATTAGTAAGGACTGTATTCAGTTGGATGACCTACTCTGCCAATGCATGGAATAGCTACAAATGGTTGTAAATTCATTTCACACTTAGAGAATTTCAGAGGTAGAAGTCACCAAGGAGCTTCCAGCTCTTCCTCTCAAGCATGAATTCCATCTACAATAACCCTGATACATAATCTTATAGCTTCTTCTTGAATACTTTGAATTTACTACCTCTCATACTTCTCTATTCTATTATTGAGCAATTCTAATACTTCCTTTTGTTGGGATGATTATAACCTTCCAATAATATATATATATATATTGATTGATTGATTGATTGATTGATTCTAGTTCTGTCCTTTAAAATTATATTTTAAGGAGGAATCCGGGTGGCTCAATGGGTTAAGAGCCAGACCTAGAGACAGGAGGTTCTAGGTTAATATCTGGATTTAGACACTTCCTAGCTGTGTGACCCTGGGCAAGTCACTTAATCCCCATTACCCAGCCCTTACTGCTCTTCTATCTTGCAAACAATATAAAGTATTGCTTCTAAGATGGAATGTAAGGGTTTAAAAATAAATAAAATGAAATTATATTTTAACAACACTTCAAATATTTTTAAACCTATCTTGTCCTATGCCTTTTTTCCTCCTGAGTTTAGCATCCTTTTCTCATCAACTTCACATTAAAAACTATAGTTTCATTTGTTCTCAGCTATTTGGGAAGTCTTTTTAGGGATGTTCTCTGATTTACTATTTCTCCTTTTGAAATGTGATACTCTGAACTAAATACATGTTGGGTGAGTTCTGACTTTGGTATAGTACAATGGTTCTTTTCACCATTCATTTTGAATGTTGTATTTTTATAAATCTATTTATGCACCTGAACTTTAATTCTACATCATCAATTGTTTATTGGACTTTTCAAAATGAACATCATCTGAAATAATTTGTTCAAAACAAATTATCTTAACTCCCAAATTCCCCTTTCTTCCAAATTTTTTGATTTTTTTTTAAAAAGGCACCAACATTATTCTAGTCTCCCAGGTTCCTTCATTTGGGGTTATCACTGATTCCTCTTAACCAGTTAATTAATGAATTTTGATATTTATACCATTTGCTCATAGCAAATCACTTTCCAGATATTGTTGTTTCAACATCTCTTACAACATATCTCTTCTCTCCAATATTTTAGTTCCTGCTCTCTGTACCTCTTAAGCCTTTGCACCAGCTTGCTCCCTCTGGCAGAAATTAACTTCCTCTCCACATCTGCTTTATAGAATCCCTCTCTTCCTTAAAGACAGAACTCAGGATCCAACTTCCATATGAAGTGTTTTTTGATCCAATTAATACATAGTGCCCCTCAAAACTCCTTTTATTTCTCTCATATATATGATATATTTATATTGCTTATATTTCTCTCTTCTCTTTATATTTATATTGTATATGCAAACACATTTATAATGAACACTAAGAATGTAAGCTTGTGACTAATTTTTAAAAAATTCATTATATGTATTTATATACCCAGTGACTGACAAAATACCTAGCATTTAATAGAGTTTAAGAAATATTTGGGAAAAAAGAAATATTTGAAAATTTATTAGTCTTAATATTACATTGATTGATATTCATATATATTTAAATAATATTTACTTTAATCACTATAATAATAATAGGGAGGTAAAGTGTTCTTTTTCTATTTTAAAAATGAGGATATTGATTTAGATAAATTCAATGACACTGTCATGTATTTAGAAAAAGATAAAGCTACCTGTGAATTGTATTTTGACTTTGAGATCACTATTTTTTGCATTATACCACACTCCCAAATTGAACTGTCATTAAACTTAGTATCTTTTTCAAATGAACTACCATTAAGTCTAGCCTCTATCATTTTAAATTCTTTTTTAACCTAAGCTTAGGGCTTCCTGATGTATGTATGATTCTTAAGTATGGATACTGAGTCTTATAATATAGCTCAAAACATTCTTCACTTTCTCATTCTATGCAACTGTCGTTCATGTTGTTCCTGGATACTGTGCAAGAGATTCAACCAAAGGACTGTGTATGTTTCTCTGACTCTCTTAAAATTATGTGGATACTCACAGAATCCAGTTGAATTGGATCCTTGCTTCATTAAAAAGAGTTGTCATTCACAGTTGATCATCATACATCATACATATTGTTGTTACTGTGTGCAACGTTCTCCTGGCTCTGCTTACTTCACTTTGCATCTTTTCATATAAGTCTTTCCAAGGTTGGTTTTTTTGGTGATCATTTTCTATGTCATTTCTGTTGGCACAATATTATTCCATTACAACCATGTACGACCACTTTTCAGTCATTCCTTTAACTTCTAGTTCTTTGCCACCATGAAGAGAACTCCCATAAATATTTTGGAAAATGTAGGTTCTTTTACTTTTTCCTTGGTAACTTTAGGAAATAAACTTAATAGTGGTATTGCTGAGTCAAAAGCTATACACAGTTTAATAGCTCTTTGAGTATAATTACAGATTGCTCTCTAAAATATTTGGAACAGATATATGGAGAAGGGAAGAATTTATGACCAAACAAGTGATAGAGAACATTACAAAATGTAAAGTGAATAATTTTGATTATATTAAACTAAAAAGGGTTTGTACTGACAAAACCAATGCAACCAAGATTAGAATGGAAGCAGAAACTGGGGGAAAATGTTATAACAAATTTCTTTGATAAAGGTCTCATTTTTCAAATATGTAAAGAACTAAGTCAAATTGATAAGAATCCAATTCATTCTCCAATTGACAAATTGCCAAAGGACATGAATAGGCAGTTTTCAAATGAAGAAATCAAAACTATCAATAAGCACATGAAAAAGTATTCTAAATCCCTCTTAATTAGATAAATGCAAATTAAAACAACTATGAGGTACCACCTCTTACCTATTAGATTGGCCGATATAACAGTAAGGGAAAATAACAAATGTTGAAGGGAATGTGGCAAAATTGGGACACTAATATATTCCTGGTAGAATTGTGAATTGATTCAATCATGCTGGAGGGCAATTTGGAATTATGCCCAAAGGGCTATAAAAATGCATACCTTTTGATCCAGTAATACCACTACTATGTCTGTATCCCAAGGAGATAAAACAAATGGTAAAGGACCTGTTTGTAGGAAAATATTCATAGCTGCACTTTTTGCCATGGCAAAGAATTGGAAACTAAAGAGATGTCCCACAATTGGGGAATGGCTGAGCAAAATTGGTAAATGATAGTGATAGAATACTATTGTGCTACAAAGAATGATGAACAGGATGATTTTGAGAAGAACTAGAAAGACCCACATGAACTGATGCAGAGGAAAATAAGCAGAGCTAGGAGATCATTATACACAGTAACTAAAATATTGTGAGATGATCAAATGTGATAGATTTTGCTACTAACAGCAATACAATGATCCAGGAGAATTCTGAGGGACTTATGAAAAAGACTGCTCTCCACCTCTAGAGAAAGAACTGTTGGAGTAGAAATGCAGACAAAACCATACAATTTATCACTCATTTATTTGTGCATATGATTTGGAGTTTTAGTTTCATAAGACTATTCATTTACAAAACTGAATAATATGGAAATATGTTTTGAGTGATAATACATGTATAATTCAGATTTAATTGCTCTTCTGCTTCAGGAGGGGGGAGGGAAAAAAGGAGGGTGACAACACAAATCATATAACTTTGGAAAATTTATGTGACAATTTGTTATTAAAATAAACATAAAACATGAATTAAAAAAAAGGTTGGATCAATTCACAGTTCCATTAACAATTTATCAGTGTACTAATTTTTCCACACCCTCTCCAACATTTTTCACTTTTATCTGTTTAGACAATCTGATAGGTGTGAGATAGGTCAGAGATGTTTTAATTTTCATAGCTCTAATTTAAAAAAAATTAGAGCATTTTCATACATTTCTATATAGGTTCCTTTTCTTTATCCAAAAGCTGTTTCTCTATATCTTCTGAATATTTATCAGTTGTGGAATGGCTCACACTATTATGTTTGACAAAGTTCTTTGTATAATTTATATAGTTTATCTGAGAGGCTGTCAACATAATCTTTCACAAATTATTTCTTTCCTTTATATCTTAACTACATTAATTTTATTTGTACAGAATTCTTCCATTAAATTTATTTAGAATTATCCATTTTATATTTCACACTGCTTTATAACTCTTATTTATTTATAAATTTTCAGTCCATATATCCACTAGGTAATGTGTTCTTTGTTCTTCTAATTTGTTTAAACTAGATCACTTCACACCTAGGTTAAATATCCATTTGGATCCTATCGTGGTCTATATCTAGTTTCTGCCAAAATGCCTTCTAGTTTTCCCAACAATTTTTACCAAATACTAAATTCTTATTCCCAAAACTTTGTACTTTACCTTAAAGGTTACTTTAATCATTTATTACTGTTTGTTATGTGTCTGTTCTGTTCCACTAATCTACTTTTCTATTTCTTAGCCAACATCAAATAGTTTTGATAATTACTACCTTATAATGTATTTTGAAATCTGGTACTACTAGACTCCTTCCTAAAAAATTTGAATATAAAAAATAAATAACTGATGTAAACAACTTGATAATATGTTGTAGTTTACTCTACTTTGTACTTGTTTGCCTTTGGGGTGAACTATAACCTTAAATATTTGAAAAGTGCAATATTGCATGATTCATCTCCATAGAAGAAATGTCAATGTTAATAGATGGACCTTTGTTTTAAGAAAAGTCTTCAGATCATTATAATCAATTTAGCCTACATTCATTTTCCTTTTTGACCCCAAATTTAACTGTTCATTTGCATTTTATTTTCAACATATATCTACCTATTTGATGGACCAGCTCTATGGATTGTCCTTCTAGTTTCATGCTGTAACTTGAAAAATTGATATTTTACTTTCACTTAATTTTTTTTGTGTGGATGATAAGGTTGGACTTCTTTCAATGATTATACATTTCACTGGGAGGGTTTGCATTGTTACAAGACTTGTTGTAATTAATATTTCATCTTCAAAGAAGATTATCTGGAACATTTCCTTTTTTATTGGGAATCTTTATTTGTACTAAAGTTGGCTTGCAGTCCTTCATAATGGTGGCAAATAACTTTGAAAACATTTTTTATCTACTGAGTAAAACTAATAAGACAAATAATGAAGATAATGAAGACAATGAAGATAAAATAAAGTTTTGCTCAAAAGAAGCAAATATTTCCTAGAGCAAAATTTTGTAATCTGAATCATTAAATGATGTCTTTTTAGTTTTGTTCAGTAGATGAAAATAATTATTAAAAGTTCTCCTCCCAGAAAAATGACTTTTATTTACATATCAATTTCATTAAAGATTTCTTGAATGATGTAGGAACAGAGGTAATTTAATCTGATAGCATTATTATTTAAGCTTAAGTCAAGTATTTGAGACAATATATCCATTGGAATTTTTTTAGTCCTGATTCTATCATTCAGCATTAATTAGTTCTCGAAGTGTTATGCTATCTACAAATTTCAAATGCATGCCTTCCTTCTTCTCATCTTATTAGTTGATAAATATATTGACCAAGATGGAAACTCACATAGACATCCAGTGAATGCCATCAGACCTTCATCTTTGTAGACAATAATCTACAATTTGGTATAGTTTGTTACTTGGTTGTTTAACTGGCTGCAAGTTCTTATAAATGAGCTTTTATCTACCTACATTTCACTACTTTTTCACAAGATTAACATGAAAATGAATACTATACTAACTTCTATTCTTGAATATACCCATCTATAACTTTATTATTTTGTGCAAACTATTTAACTATCTGGTGAAATACAAACAATAGTTAATTTGGAGTCAGGGTTTCTGGATTTGAATCCTAACTCTCTTTCTGCCTTTGTGACCTGGGGCAGTTCACTCCCCAGTTACCTCCCTTTTAAAAAGACAATCTTTAATATCCCTCCCAATTCCACATCCATGATCCCCCCTGGCCTTTGTTTTTCTCACTAATAATATGAGGATGGTGGATTCTATAATGTTAGAGACTTCTTCTATGTCTGTCTTCTTTAATTTCTATAATTTTGTAAGTGATAAAGATATAGTACATTAAGATAAAGGAATAGCTTTCTCTAATCTACTAGCCTACTAAAATTATTTTAGGAGGGAAATAAAGGGACGTTTGCACTGTGTTCTAGTGATAACCATTTTAGAGGCTTCGCAATCATTTTAACTCTTAGAATTTCTCTGATCTATGATATCCAATTCATAATTGGTAGTTTTAAGAATTTACATTTTTCAACTGTTGAATTCAGATACATATCATTGTTTTAGTGTTCTGATATCTATGAGATATGTTTTATTATGACCAACATTCATTTCAACTACTGTAAACTCTTAGCATGAACCATTCCTGGCTCTTTTTCCCAAGGCTTCTATCACTTTCATTCACTCATCACCCCATTCCTTCTTGTCAGTCAGAATTATGTCTAAAGAAGTAGATCCTCATTGAGATACAATTGTAAACAAGTCAGTGGTATTTAATTTAGACAGTATTTACAGGACAAAACTACTAATAGATATGTAAATAGCTATAGCCCTAAGATAAATACTAAAATTTGTCGATGTTCTAGTTATATATTTTATATTTGAAAAATCTATCATCTGTAACCTTCTATAGTTTCCATTTCTGTATATCTGTTCTTTTCTATTTATAACCTTTACATTATTGATTTCCATTCAAATGTATATAGCTTATTGCTATACTGCATAGATAATATTTCCCTATTTCATCTGATTCTTCTGAGAGGTATAAACTTGTATTGAAAAATTCAATCTATGGTATCATTTTGCTAAATCTTGGTACTGATTATGACAGTACCTTTTGGGTTAAAATTTCAAATTTACTCCTTCCTGGCCATGGTCAATTAGTTACATTCTGTGCATTGTGCTATAGACTTCTGCGTCTATCAACATTGCACCTAAACTTTCTTTTTATCTTCAAAAATTACTAGCTCATCTTGCACTCATTATTTCTATAAGACATATGTATATTTCTTCGATCAGAGATTTAGATGTATAAAGAGAGCTTCTAGTCCATCTAACTATTCTGAACCTCACATATTAGGTAACTTTCTCAAGTTGCAGATCTATCATTTGAACATGTTTTCTTTGTGTAAATCCACCATTCTCTCTATTGAGACACTCTGTATCCTACCATAGCCCATGAAAATTGAGGACATATTATGTAAATATTGCTTTTGCAGATCACTTGGGTCCTCAGAACATGGCTAGTTCTCTCACTCAATATTCTGAGTCTATCCCTAAACCTAATCATAGATGATTCTCTAATGCTTTTAACTCCCACAAGTTTGGTTTTCCAAAAATTTACCAGATGAGCATCACATAGTCAGACAGCCCTAAATAGATTGAGAGAGGAGTCTGTAATAAGGTGGTAAAAGGACATTTGACACAAAACATGTCCTCAGATGTCTATCTTAATGCAGTCTCCTTTAAGTGCATATAGAATTTAAATGATAGTGAACAAAGTCATCTGACAAAAAGAGATAGCCCACAGCTTCTGTTTATTGGAATTCCCTTTCTGCCATATTTGGGATATTCATGAAATTCCAATTTAGCATCCTGAATCTTTGTTCCTCTTTGTCATTAGCTCCAAATACAGACATTCCCACCAGTTGCTCCAGAGATGATAAACAGGACACAAATAGATGGGCAGTCCAGTATCTTCTCTAGACCACTGACTGATAGCAAACCTTTTAGAGACCTTAGTGACTGAGTGCCCAAACAGCAATACTCATGATGCATGTGAGCTACCCCACCTTATCCCAGACAGCGGAGAGTGGAAGTACTCCCATTGGGTTACTGGAGAGAGGGTTGGGTGATGTGAGAAATGCCATCAAGTGAGCATGGAGAGGAGGAAGGGAGAAGCCCCACTGGCAGGCTCTGGCATGCATGCCTTAGGTTCATCAATATGTCTCTAGACTTTTTGAAGCTTGGAGGTCATCTTCTGGTCAGTGGATAGAAAGTAGCTCTGGCCAAGGCTGAAGGTGATGTAATTCCAAGTTCTCAGATTCTTCCTTGCCAGTTTGCTCACTGCTTTTTGTAGTGGGTTGAAAGACAGTCCACAGCCAGTTGGAAGAGACCACTTATTTGAGAAAAAAAATTTCCCAAACTTAAAGTCATTTGATTGATTGGTCAAGAAATGTTTTCATCTGTTAAAATTATTAGGCCAAAGCTACATAGAATGGTTTCAGCCTCACTTACACTCCTCTTTTATTTTCCCCCTCTCCCAGTTGCTACATTCATCTATTCACTAACCTCTTTATACTGGTGATGATTTCCTTATTCTTCCTTTGAAAAATCATTTATTCTAAATTTTCTTTGTACATTTTTTTAAGTCTTAGGACATTTTATCCTTTATAAAAGCCAGAGTCCCAAAAAGACATTTTATAAACTAGTTTGTTTGTTTTTTATTGTAGGAAGACCAATTTGAACTTATAATATTTAAAGCACTCCACAATTTGACTTGACCAATATTTTCATTGTTTGTGTATTTATCTCATACTACTACTCTTTGCCTGCTGTATATTACATCTAAACTATTTCATAGTTATTTAAATAAATCTCTATCTTTTTCACACCATCTTGTTTTTATGTATACTATTCACTGTGCTTGGAATGGCATATTGAAATTTTTCTTTTAGACCTAGGTTAAGCACAATATCATTGATGAAGATTTTGAAGGTTTTCTTGTTCCCACTCCCATGTCAGAATTGAGCTTGCCCTTCTGGAAATTTTCACATCTTCTTGTTGGAAGTTTTCTCTCCTACATGATTATTGTATTACATTTGTGTTATAGACATTTGTGTATTTGTCTTCTCTCTCTAATAGTTTGTAAACTCCTTAAGAGAAAAGACTTTTCTTTCATCCTTGAATCTAAGGCATCTTATTCAGGACATTATACATAATAGACATAAATTACATATAAATATATGGTATATTGTTTATATATGCATACAGTGCATTTATGCACATATATACATGTCTATATGCTCATGTAATGTAAATATATAGAACTTTGCTCTCCTTAACACAAAACATAAATGTTAATTATTTATATTCTTTTCATTGTTCAATTGAGGTTTGTTGGATTATTAATGACTGCCTCATGAATGAAGACAAACCCAATATATACCAAATGAATCACAGGAATTATTCTATTTTTATACCTCCTAGTTCCTATGTGTTAAGATCCCAGAATAGTTTATTTTTCTTTTAAAAAATTTTAAATCCTTACCTTCTATCTTAGAATCAATACTAAGGCAGAATGGTAAGGATTAGGCAAGTGGGGTTATGTAACAGGTAGGAAGATCCGAGACCATATTTGAACCCAGGTCCCCCAACTTCAGACCTGTTGCTCTATCCTGTGCTACCTAGATGCTCTGATATTTCATTTTTCAAGATGCAAAGGGGAAGCATAGGCAATAGACATCAATCACCTTCTCCTTAAAAAGATATCACAGGTAGAGATTTCTTGTCACAGCACATTTTGCTTTTACTGTGCTTCATGTTTTGGGTTGTTGTGAATCAGATGCTTTGTAAACCTTAAATCTATACATAAATCTATACATTTTATCACTCACCCTTTCTGGCTTTTTGTTCCTTCTTGTCTATTCTTCCTCTATTTTTTTTAATTCTGATTTTTCAACCTTGTATCATTCCTCTCTGATTTTTCTTGATTCATTTCTTACATTTCTACTTATTTCAACCCAGACTGTGTGTTGGCTACCACTGCTGCCCTGGCACTTGCCAGTTTATTCCCTGGCACTCTCACCTGGACACTGCCATGGAAGACTTTATGTTTTGCTTTGTGTATGTTTTATATGTATGTTTTAAAAAGAGACAGAAAAATTGAAGTGCTATTTTGTCTGTGTGTGAAATTAATTTTGCAGCACCTTTCTTTTTTTTCTATTTCAAATTGGTAAGAAGACAATTTTTGTTCTAGCACATGAACTTTTTCTATTGAGTGCAATTTTCAAAACTCTTCATTTCTCAGTTCCAGTAGGAATGACAGAATCAGCAAAGTGCATTTGCATTATTTCTGATATATTGTATGGAGTTATCCTTTAAATGTTGAATGCCAGTTGATTTTACTTGGTCTGCAGAAAGTACAGGTGTAAAGTTATATTCTGTAGATTATTTTCTTATGCTAACATTCACTTTTCATTACATCTTTCCCTGAATTTTTATAAAGACATTAGGTCAAGATGGCCAAAGAGTGGCTTATAGTTTTGAAGTTCATCTCTGCTTGGTTAGTGGAATATTGTATTCATATTATTTAGAAGCTTAACTATTATAATGAAATAAAATTCACTTTAAACATTAATATATTGTGAAGAAGAATCACATAATCAATATTTTTAAAAAGCAAATATCTACTTTGGAATTCCATTGTTCAATATTTTCAATGTGGGAAGTGGTTATTTTGGCTATTAAAAAACAACAACAATCTTTGCATGTTAAAATATGATTGTTGTACAGAGGGTAACATAATAATAAATAAGTAGAACACAAGAATATTTAAATCAGGATTTTTTGCATGCTTTGACAGAAATCACTAGCTTTGGCTATCCTTTATGTTTTAGGGACATACAGAAAATTATGTATTTTATTACTTTCTTCAAAGAAATAGATGTGCCCTTCAGAAACAGTTAGCAGTCATCACATTTGATCTTGTTTACTATTTCTTATATGCACACTAGTTGCATTTATGTTTTCCTATTTCACCTTTTTTACACTTTTCATGGCCTGCTTTGATTGTGAACAAACTGCTGACCTGTCAGATGCTATAAATCTCTACTGTAGCAAAGCTCTAGGTTGTTCAGATAAATAGCAAGAGATAATAAATTCTCATGAAAAACTTATAGCACCACAGAAGAGGAAAGCATTTTAATATAAGTTTTTGTCTCAGAAAGAAAACCAGTCTGCATCCATAAAGAAGAACAAATGGAATAACTTGAAGGACAATCTAATCTAATTGTCTGGATTTTATGAGTAAGTACTTAAGCATTACTAATATTAAAGGGCATTTTTCAGGGTATCAATTGAAGAAAAAGGACCAGATTGTACTTCATAAGACATAAAATCTATAGAATAATAGTTGTGGATAAAGAAGGTGTTATATTTGAACATTACTGAATACAGGGAGATGCTAATTTAAAAAATTCTTTGGGAGGATGCGGGGGGTGAAGGGGAAAGTAGGAGCATGAATCATGTAACTATGTTAAAAACAAATATTAATAAATGTTTAAAAAAAGGAGAGGAAAACGAGGCATTTTTAAGAGTTCTCAACCCCAGTTTAAACCATGAATTTTTAAAAATAAATTTTATTTTTTCATCTAAAAAAATTCTTTGGGTAGGAATTTCATTAGAATTATTTTCCACAGTAATCAAAACTACTCAGATTTAAGAGGGGGAATATTCTAGCTAAGAAAAGAACAAATGAATGATGAATTTAAAAAATGAACTACTAACTAAGAATGATGGGAGTTATTTTTGGTCAAGCTTTAATATATTTCCACCCCAGCAGGAAAAAAAAACCCAAAGAAATGTGGACATGGTTGAGAATTTTCAAGTTTAACTATATACATTACTTCAAAATTCAAAGTTAAATAAAAACTACACAAGATTAAATGGACTTTCGTTTTGAGTTGACGATATTTTATGAACATACCATTTTTATTTGATTTTTATTATTTGGATGCAATTTGGAGTTTTATGTGTTTAGACTTTCTTAAGATCAATATCGATTTCTATGTAGCCAATTGACAGTATATTTTGGGGACAACCTGTCATTGCCCTGGAAACTTTTGACATGTACATAAAGAGTTAAACACACACACACACACACACACACACACACACACACACACACACACACACACACACTCATTCTGAGTCCTCAATTCCTAAAAACAAAGTATATATTAAATGCTGACCTGGAGTAGGATAAGGAAGGCTAGTCATTAATATTGTTTGACAACAAAAAAGAATTGGTAGGCTCCAATTCATTAGTGTTGGGTGAAATAATCTGTTTGTAAAAGGTATAGCTATCAAGCTGTATCATATACTATACATCTACAACTCATGCAATGCTGAATCAGTAGGGAAAGGAGGATAGCAGATGACTATCCTGACATCATGAAAGAGTAATGTTTGCTAAAAAAATAGTCAACTAGACCATCATTTTATCAATTCTTAATATTTACCAATGCCTTCACTTTTTTTTCTCCCTCATTCTGTACTAACTTCCAGGCTTTTGTCTCTTTCTCTTGACTACTTTTTTTGCTCTTTACTCATTTTCTCTCTTCTCAGCTCTTTATATTTGTTTACTAATAAAGTGGCTTAGCCCAACATTGGCTTCTGCTTTGTTATCCCACTTCAAAGACTGATCACAACTTAGGTCATTCTGTTACTTCAACATCCCTCCTTCATGACTCTTTCCTTCTGGTGCTGTCAATTGACCATATCATTATCATAGGTTCTTCCTTCTCTTTATAAAATTGTTTTTATAAGTTTCTAGGAAGTGATTCATAAAAATGTGTCTTCTTAGGCATGGATCAGAAATTAATCAGCATGTATTTATTAAGAACCTCCTTTAGGCTGGTACTATGCTAGATTCTAGGAATATAAGTAGAAAGAATGAAATAATCCTTACTGACCCAACAGCTTACATCCTAATGGAATTTTTCTTTAGTTTAGAATTTAACTAGCCAACTTTTGACTTAGTTTTTTCTGTGGAATAGATATATTTTTAACGGAAAACTATCGCTCACACTACACTTGTTTTTATCATTTACTTTATGCTGATATATATTAACCATAACCTAACCACAACAAAAAAAGAAATTATTTATTGTGAGATAATATGAGAAAGGATCATTTATTGAATAATAAATGTATACCATATATTAAATAATGGTTTATAAGGTATAGTATTGGAATGATTTTGCACAGCTTTGTTCGTAGTTGAATAGTATTCCTTATCTTTCTGGGTTGTTATTCTAAGAATAAAGATACTATCTTCCATTCAATCAGTATCCTCCACTGCTTCCATTTTTATTTGATATGTCATCAAATTCATGTTCAGTCTTCAAGTAATATTGTTTTAGGAGGTTACAGAGCAACAAAATGACAAAAAAAACTATGAAATTGAATGGAGTGAAAGGGTCACTGTGTTTTGAAAAGAAGGTGGAAAAAATTCATAACAATTTGCTCTAGATATTTTATTATTAACAAATAAAAAGGAGTATTCCCTTTTCCTCAACTGCAGATAAAATGCTAACCTATCTAATTTTGATATAAAGAAAATGAAGATTGCTATATCATATGTGATCTATTATCTGTGTAGTCTGGTTGTGACAGAAAGGGATATTCTGTGATAAGATATGATTATCCATTATGATGTCAACTTCTTAAAGTTAAGGAAATACTACCCAAAGATTCAATTCCATTTCCCTTAAAAAAGTCCATGACTTCCCTCATCTTCATTTCTAAATATATTCTTCCCAGTTGCCTTACCTAAGAAATCATTCCTTATGATGGATTTTTTTAATTATGGCAAAGGCATGGGGCAGAGCCAAGATGGCAAAGTAAGCCAGAGTAATTTTGGGTCACCACGAGAATCCTTTCCAACCAACATTAAAATATCACTATAAAATGAATACAGGAGTGAAAGAACCAACAAGGAGAAAGGGAAAGGAGAGATAGAATGGGGTAAATTATATAACATAAAGAGGCATGAAAAATGATTATAAAGAGGGGAGGATAAGGGTAGTGATGGGCAATGCTTAAACTTTACTCTAATTGTTACTGGCTCACAGAGGGAAAAACAAGTATACTCAGTGGGGTATAGAATTCTATCCTACCTTACAAAGAAGTAGAAGAGGAATAAGACAAGGGAAGGGAGAGAGGAAAGTGAGGAGGGTGACAAAAATCAAAATACTTGTGAAGAGGAATAGAATGAAAGGTAATAGAGCAAGATCTAAAAGGGATACTGTGATGGAGGACAATACACAGTAAAAAAAAATTTAAAAAGCAGTTAAGAAAAACTAATAAGTACATCGACAATAGTTGACCATAGGCAATACATGTAATATTTTATATTCCTGGTATTCCACCAGAGCAAAGAAGGAGGTCAGGTACATTTTCCTTAATTCTTATTTGAGACAAATTGTAGTCAATTTAATTACCCAGTTCCTAGTTTCATTTTTTATTCTTTCTATTTATCTCAATATAATAATTACTTTTACCATTTCCCTGGTTCTGCTTGTTTTATTTTGCATCCATTAAAATAAGTTTTCCTATATTTCTATGAATTCTACACATTTATCATTTCTTTTCGTTTAGTGACACTTTATTAGATTTACATATCAGCATTTATTTAACTATTCCCTAATCATGGGAATCTACTTGATTTCTACCATAAAAAGTTCTGTATGAATATTTTACTATGCATACGAATTTTCTGTCTTTGATATCTTTTCAATATATGTGTAGTAGTATGATCTCTGGGGCAACACGCTTCCAACAGTGAATTTTTAAATTTTTCTTATTTTTGTCAGTTTTCTGACTTGAAACCTCAGTGTCACTTTCCCAGGATCACAAAACTAAGAATTTTCTATGGTCATATTCAAACCCAGGACTTCACATCTGTGGGCCTAGCTCTGAATCCACTGAGCCACTGTGGTGCACCCAATTTGGACCATTTTTCATACAATTAAAGACAGTTTTAACTTCTTCATTTGAGCCATTTTAATGCTTTATCTCCTTTAATATTTACTTTTTTCCTGTTTCAAAGTTATTTCTAAAATATTTTATTTTTTTCTCAGCTTCTTATACAAAAAAAATTAATTTGGTACAATGATTAATGATTCTCCTAATTCTTGAGCTGATTTTCTATCATAGATATAGTTTGAAATTGTTATTATTACAATTATTACTATCCTGCTTGGATTCTTATACCCAATATTTTTCATATTCTTCTTTGGCTAGCCTCAATTATAGTATGTACCAAATTTTCCATACTTTGATACATATCCTTTTTCTTCTGGTTTAGACAAATTTTCACTTTTAAAGAAGTCTTTTTCTTCACTGTGGCAGCCCACTTAATTTTGATACTCATTCACAGAGGGGTTGCTTATGTTTTCTTTGTTTTAAACCTCTGGTATTTTTGATTCACAGCACACATTTTTCTTAGAGGTGTAATAAGTTGTTCTTCAATACTCTTGAGGCTTCCTATAAATTGCTTACTGCTACAACTCTTTTTAGACAGTTTTCTTAAAGAATATTTGTATTTCCATCATAATTTCAGTTTCAAAATAGCATATTTTTAAGACTTATTTTTATTTTCTATTTTTAAAATATTAATATTGCATCTAATTTTGTGGTGATTATCATTTCAGACATATTCACACATGTAGAGGTAGTTTGCCATGGTGGATAAAGTATGGACTGAGTTGAGAAGACTTGGTGTTCTAGGATGGGTGTGTAACACCATGGTGATCATCCATTCCCACACCCTCATGTTGCTGGTTAAGGAACTAAAATTAGGAAAACTTTAGTGATTTCCTTAGAACAACACAGCTAATTTAATTTGACCACTCAGTCAAATTGCTGGATTTTTGGATATCATCCATATTTTACTTCCTAAGTGTATCCCAAAGCTCTGTCCTGCCCCCTATGTTTCTCATTTGACCACATCAAAAACCAGATGACTCTCAGATCTATATATGCTTAGTTCTGTTGGTTCAGTGGATAGAGTGCTAGGCCTGGAGTCAGGAAAACATGCATTCAGATATAACCTCAGACAGGTTTTCTTTCTGCCACATTGCCAATTACCTATGTCCTTCAGGACTCTAAAATTCAACATGCCTAAAACAGAACTCATTGTCTTTTTCTTGGGTTTCTGAATTTATCTATTCCTATCAAGAGCAGCACTATTTTTCCATTCATCTAGGTTCATAACTTCCATTTTATCTCCTTACGTTTTAACCCCAAAATCCAATAAATTAGTCTTTTTTTAAAATTTCTAACTCATGTTTCTCACATCCCTCATGTATACAACATTTAATTTCCCATCTCTACCTTTATTCTGCCTGTCTCTCTAACCATAATGTCCTCAGTTCTCATTTCTTTTTTTTAAATTTTTTATTTTTAGAAAAAATTTCCATGGTTACATAACTCATGTTTTTACTTTACCCTTCACCCCCTCAAACTGCCATCCCCCTCCCCCACCCTCACCCCCATAGCTAACTCGCATTTCCACTGGTTTTAACAGGTGTGGTCAGTCAAGACTTATTTACATATTATTGATAGTTTCATTGGTGTGGTCTTTTGGGTCTACATCCCCAATCATGTCCTCATCAACCCAAGTGTTCAAGCAATTGTTTTTCTTCTGTGTTTCCACTCCTGTAGTTCTTCCTCTGAATGTGGGTAGCATTCTTTTCCATAAATCCCTTAGAATTGTCCTGGGTCATTGCATTGCTGCTAGTACAGACGTCCATTACATTTGATTTTACCACAGTGTATAAGTCTCTGTGTACAATGTTCTTCTGGCCCTGCTCCTTTCACTCTGCATCAATTCCTGGAGGTCTTTCTAGTTCACATGGAATTCCTCCAGTTTATTATTCCTTTGAGCACAATAGTATTCCATCACCAACATATACCACAATTTTTTCAGCCATTCCCCAATTGAAGAGCATACCCTTGATTTCCAGTTTTTTGCCACCACAAAAAGCACAGCTATAAATATTTTTGTGCAAGTCTGTTTATCTATGATCTCTTCGGGGTACAATCCCAGCAATGGCATGGCTGGATCAAAGGGCAGGCATTCTTTTATAGCCCTTTGAGCATGATTCCAAATTGCCAGCCAGAATGGTTGGATCAGTTCACAACTCCACCAGCAATGCATTAATGTCCCAATTTTGCCACATCCCCTCCAGCATTCATTACTCTCCCCTTCTTTCATTTTAGCCAATCTGCTAGGAGTGAGGTGATACCTCAGAGTTGTTTTGATTTGCATTTCTCTAATTATTAGAGATTTAGAACACTTTCTCAAGTGCTTATTGATACTTTTGATTTCTTTATCTGAAAATTGCCTATTCATGTCTCTTGCCCATTTATCAATTGGGGAATGGCTTGATTTTTTTTATACAATTGATTTAACTCCTTGTATATTTGAGTAATTAGACCCCTGTCAGAGTTTTTTGTTACATTTTTTTCCCAATTTGTTGTTTCCCTTCTGATTTTGGCTGCATTGTTTTTGGTTGTACAAAAGTTTTTTAGTTTAATATAATCAAAACCATTTAATTTACATTTTGTAATTTTCTCTTACTCTTGCTTGGTATTAAAATCTTTCATTTCCCAGAGATCTGACAAGTATACTATTCTGTGTTCACTTAACTTATTTATAATTTCCGTCTTTAATGACCTTCCCTGTCTTTTTAAATCATATCTATTTTTACTTTGGCTTTGCCAGAAATCATAATCGCCACTCCTGCCTTCTTTTTCTCATTTGACGCCCAAAAGATTTTGCTCAAGCCCTTTAACTTAAATGTGTTTATGTCCACCCGCCTCATATGTGTTTCTTGTAGACAACATATGGTAGGATTTTGCTTTCTAATCCACTCTGCTATTTGCTTCCGTTTTATGAGCGAGTTCATCCCATTCACATCCAGAGTTATAATTATCAGTTGTGCATTTGCTGACTTTTTGGTATCCTCTCCTAGTTCTACTCCTTCTTCTTACACTCTTTCCTTTTAAACCAGTGGTTTGCTCTAAGCCTGTATCCCTTATCCCCTCCCTTGATTAACTTCCCTTTCTACCCCCTCCCTCATTATTCCCCTCTTTTTATTTTTAAAGGCCTAATGAATTCCCTCCCCCTTCTTCTCCTCTCCCTTTTTTGACCTCCCACTCCCCTGTTCCCCTTGGTTTATCCCTTCTGACTTTCTCAGTAGAGTTAAATAGAGATTTATATCCGAATGGATGTAGCTACTCTTCCCTCTAAGGGTTAATTACACTGAAAGTAAGTTTTGAATATTACCTCTTAATGCTCTCTTCCTCTCCTTCTTATAATAGTATTCATCCCCTCCCCTTCCCATGCCCTCTTTGTGTGTGATAGAATATTCTATTTTTCTTATTCATTCAAGTTTCTCTTGGTGTCCCCTACTATTCACCCCCCTCTTTCGCACCCCCCATATCATCTTAGACCATTTAATATTCCAACCTCTCCCTGTGAATTATTCTTCTGATTACTATAATAGTGAACACTATAATAGTGAATAGAGTTCATTACAGAGAATTATACATAGCATTTCTCCACATAGGAATACAGATAATTAGATCTTATTGGAGCCCTTAAAGAGGCAAATTTAAAAAATATGAGTTTTCTTTCTTTCTCCTCTGTTTCTTATTTACCTTTTCATGTTCCTTGATTTTTGTGGTTGGATATCGAACTTTCCATTTAGTCCTTGTCTTTTCTGTGCAAATACTTGGAAATCTTCTATCTTATTGAATGCCCAAATTTTCCCCTGGAAGTATATAGTTAGTTCGAATGGGTAGGTGATCCGTGGTTGAAGACCCAGTTCTCTTGCCTTTCTGAATATCATATTCTAAGCCTTGCAGTCTTTTAGTGTGGATGCTGCCAGATCCTGTGTGATCCTGATTGGTGCTCCTTGATATTTGAATTGTCTCTTTCTGACCTCTTGTAAGATTTTGTCTTTTACTTGGAAGCTCTTGGATTTAGCTATTATATTCCTGGGGTTTGTCTTTTCTGGGTCTAGTGTAGAGGGTGATCTATGGATCCTTTCAATGTCTATTTTGCCCCTTTGTTGTAGAACTTCAGGGCAATTTTGCTGAATAATTTCTTTTAGTATGGAGTCCAAATTTCTATTAATTTCTGCTTTTTCAGGAAGACCAATGATTCTCAGATTGTCTCTTCTAGACCTGTCTGTCACTTTCTCATTGAGATATTTCATGTTTCCTTCCATTTTATCAGTCTTTTGACTTTGTTTTATTTGTTCTTGCTCTCTTGAGAGATCATTGGCTTCTAATTGTTCAATTCTAGTCTTTAGGGACTGGTTTTGGCTATAATCTTTTGGTTTTCCTTTTCAATCTGGTCATTTCTGGTGTTCGATTTGCTTATCAGTTCATTTGATTTCTGAACCTCACTTTCCAATTGCAAAATTCTGCTTTTTAAACTGTTGTTTTCTTTCCAGATCTCTTCCATCTTTTTCATCATCTCAGATTTGAACTCTTCAATAGCTTGTTACCAGTTTTCATTATTTTGGGAAGGTTTGGATATTATTACTTGTTTGTTCTCCTCTGCTGTTTGCTCTGTTGTCTGGATTTTCTCAGTGTAAATGTTGTTGAGTGTTACAGATTTCTTAATGATCTTTCTCTTCTGTGGTTTCCGATTTTGCCTTGCCTTTGTTAGCCCAGTGTCTTCTCCTCTTTATCCTCACACTCAGGGTCTATCTGTGCTCTCTAGGCTTCCGAGGTCTCATGTCTCCTTATTCTTGGGGTCAAGCCTCCTGGTGGTCCCCCACCTGCCCCTCTGCCCGAGGCTCCTTCAACAGTCTCAGGGCGCTGCTTCCACAACCGTGCTCCTGTCCGCACAGGGTCCCCATTAGAGATCCAAGCCTGAGCTCAAGATCCTTGTCTTCACCTATGGCAATGCCTTTACACAAGCCTGCACTCAAGGGCTGTGTTCAAAGTCTGTGCATTCTTTAGCCTCTTGGGGTCCTAAGTCTTGCTGCTCTCAGGAACAGGCCCTGGAGCTGCCAATGAATTAATGGGTGCCCCAAACCGGCTTTAACTCTTGTGCTCTGGCCTTGGTACTGTAGGTGGTGTGGGGGTGGGGGAGGGGGTTGCTAAGCTCGTGTTCTAGTGAGATCTGTTTCACCCCTTTAGAGTGTGGAAATGCCCGATTCCACATGCCTTCAATGCTGCACCCTGTTGTGGGGTTCCTTTGTTCATCTGGATTTGTTTTTATGTCCCCTTGAGGAGTCCTATATGCTTTTGTTAGGAGAGGTTAAGCAGCTGCTTTTTACTCTACAGCCATCTTAACCCAGAACTACCAACCATAGGAGTCTGGTTTTTTCCTGATGAATGTTTGGAAATCCTCAATTTTATTGAATGGCCATAATTTCTCCTGCAATAATATAGTTAGTCTTGCTGGATAGTTGATTCTTGGTTGTAGATCCAGTTCTCTTGCTTTCTGGAATATTGTGTTCCATACCTTCCGGTCCTTCAATGTAGATACAGCCAGATCCTGTCTTATCCTAACTGTGGTTCCCTGATATATGAATGACTTCTTTTTAGCAGCTTGTAATATTTTTTCCTTGGTCTGGTAGTTTTTGAATTTGGCTATAATATTCCTGGAAGTTGTCAGTTGTGGATTATATGTAGGAGGTGATCTGTGGATCCTGTCGATTTCCACTTTTCCCTCTTGTTCAAGAATTTCTGGGCAATTTTCTCTGATAATTTTTTGTAAAATGCTATCTAAAATTTTTCTTTTATCATGATGTTCTGGTAAACCAATAATTCTTAAGTAGTCTCTTCTAGCTCTCTTCTCCAGATCTTTGGTTAAATCAATGAGGTGTTTCATATTCTCCTCAAATTTTTAATTTTTTTTTTCATTTTGTTTAATATAGTCTTGCTGCCATGTGAAGTCATTTGCTTCTAGTTATTGAGTTCTGTTTTTTCAAGACTGAATTTCATCCCTGGATTTTTGGTCATCCCTCTCTTTCTGGTCTGATTTTCTTTGTAGATCATCTTTTGCCTTCTTTGCTTCATTTTCAAGCTACCCAATTCTGGCTTTTAAGAATTTATCTTCTTGTTTTACTTTATGTATTTCCTTTTTCAAATTGTCTTCAGCCTCTCTTGATTGCTTTTTGAGTTCCTGAAGTTATTGAGTTAATTGAGTTTTAAATTCTTGAGTTAATTGAATTTTGAGATCTTCCAAAGCCTGTGTCCAGTTCACTGGAACTACTTCCTCTTCTTCTATTTCTGTTTCATTTGCTCTCTTTTTACTTCCTTGAAAGAATCTGTCAATTGTCATTTCTTTTCTCTTTTTCTGTTGCTTACTCATGTTTTTTCCCTTCCTTGTTCTGCTAGTTTGAGCAGATATATTTATGATCTTTGATGAAAGATCCAGCTGGTAATGGAGGTTTGTAGTTACTTTCTCTGCCCTCTGAAGACTTCTTGTCTGTTCAATTGTTGGGATTAACCCTCTATTGATAGCATTAATCTTACTGCTTTATCTGCCCTGAGGCTAAAACCTTGAGGGGAGTTAAAAACAAACAGAAAAATAATGGGGTGACAAAAAGGACCATTTTTCACTGAACTGAGCTCCCCTGCAGTGGGGTCCTCCTGCACTGTCTGCTATGTTTGATCATGTTTCTTCTTGAAGCCCTGTGTTCTCTCTCTTGGTATGAGGAAGCCAAGCTGTCTGCCGTCTGGGTTTTGGCTCTCTCTAAGCCACCATCTTCTGCACTTTTTTGCTATGTTTCTCTGGTTTTCTCTTCCAGTCACCTCTCCAGTGCCTGTGTTTGACTTCCCTGAGTCTGGTGCCAGCAAGGCCCTCTCTCCCAAACCAATGCTCCCACCAGCCCTGAGATTCCCCGGGCCTCTGGAGACTCCAGCACATGGGGGTGGTGTCCTGTGATACTGGGATTCCTCTTCTATGCCCTCAGACCTGAGAGTTCAAGAATTAAAGCCTTTTTCTCGGAGTACCTCTTTAGTTATGCTGCTGTAGGGTTCCTCCTGCTCAGTCACATTATTAGTTTTGGTTTTCTTTCTTCTCAAAGCTCATTGTTTTCTATTTCATTGTGTAAGGGTGCAGAGGTTTTAAGATTCACTCTGTCTATGCTGCCATCTTCCTGGAAGTCCTCTAGGAAAGATTCTCTCACTTCTCATTTCTATCACCCCTTAGAGTCCTTAGTTTCTTTCAAGTTTCAGCTCATGTCACCTTCTATATAAAGCCTTTTCTATTTGTTCAGATGATGTTGATTTTCCCTATAAATGACCATAACTATATTTCATTTGTGTGTGTGTATATATATATATATACACATATTTGCATGTGTATGTATAGCCATACATATGTTGTCTCTTCAAATAAAATTATGCTCTTTTAGGGCAATGTTTTTTTTTATTTTTGCCTGTTTATTTCAAAGACTATCACAGTATTTGACAAAGTAGGTTTTTAATAAAATGCTTATTGATATATTTACTATAGTGTTTTCATTATGTCATATTTCCTGTCCTATTATTATCTGTAATACTTAACCGGCTTAATTTGTAGCTACCTTATTTGTATTTTAATCTTTTAAGTTCAATCTGGGATAGACATATGATAGTGTGACTTTTTGTTGTTGCTCATACCTGTGATTTCATTGTATAAGAAACTCCCAGTCTAGAAATTCCCATCACAGATGGAGATCACAAACTCTTGAAATTTATATTCTTAGATAGTTGCTTTCGCCACTGGTAGGTTGTCTCTTGGATCACACAATTTATATGGGTTTTAATTTGGACTAGAAGCTAAGTTATCCTTAAGGAAAGGCAGGCCCTCTATTTATTAGGCCCCACCACCTTTCAGGATATCTATTGTTGTTTTTTGTCATTTAAGTACCCAAGAACCACCCATTAGACTCTTTATCTTATGCTATGATATATAATCTTATCATGGGTATTCAGTAAGTACTTACTGATTGATTAGTGGTAGTTATTTTTTCTTTATATCAATCCTTGCATCATAGGCTCTCTGACCATACTCCTCAATTATTTTCATGCCTGGTCTTCCAATAAAATTTATAGCATGGCAGTTCCTAACCCTAATAACATGATATAAAGTTCTCAGAGGGTTATAGTGAGAAGCATATGAAATATTTGTAATAGGCACACACAGAAACACACATATAAAAGTACACATAAACACACACATATATACATGCACACATATATACATACATATATATCATATAATCACAGAATTACAAAATTTGAGAGTGGGAAGTGAACTTGGTTACCATTCAGTTCAATGCATATCTGAAAGGAATCCCCTTATCACCTAACGGTATATTTGAGGACCTCTTAAATGAAGATGGATCCACCATGTTTCAAAGCAACTTTCTTCCATTTTTAGACTACAGTTTCTTTTTTCAATGATAGATAAAAAAAGTTAAAATACTTGAAAGGCACATTCAATTGTATATGATTTACTTAATCATAAATAAGAATGCATGAATGAAATAGATAATAAAAAATTGACTGTAAGAATAAATACTTTAAAAAGTTACCAGAGGAGCCTATGGAATCTGTCCATGAAGATCATTACACATGGGACTGACTTACATATCCATCTTAATATTTAGTTCTTTTCCCACTTGATGGAAGGTATAGAACCAATTAACAGATAGGTATCAGTTTAATTATTGTGTCCCTTGATTTTGATATAGGAATATCTGGAAGAAGAGTGAATGCTTTCTGAGGAACGTTTTATTGGTAGAGGGACACACATGGACAATCACCCAATATTTTCCTATCTCTATGTAAAACAAACCATTAGAATCCAAGCTGAATATTTTAAAGATTTTTAAATCATTTTCATATTTTGAATGTGTTGTTAGAGTATGTGGTATGTGTTGTAATTTGTTTCTTCTTCATAATTAAGTGGTTATTAGATTAGGGTTAGTAGACCCTGTATTACATCTTCTGCTTATTCACTAATTATCTATGTAACCTTAGGTACATCACCTAACCTCTGTGGTTCTCTCTTTTCTCATCTACAAAATTAAGGCTTTTGTTTAGATGATTTGAAAGGTTTCTTTCAGCTTTAAAATATTCTTCCTCTATACTTCCCTTAGGGTAGAATATTTATTTAAGTTCTAACCTCCTCTGTAGTAAATAGTATTTTCAGTCTTTGGAGAATTAATTGAAGTGATATCCTACATCACTGTTCTTAGCATCTGGCTATCTTTTTCCATTTTATTTTATAGAATCCAATTGGTACTTTTCCACTCAAGAGTTTTGTTTACTGTTATAAAACCTCAAATAAAAATGCTACATGAAAAGAAAAGCAACATCAAATGAACCCCTTCCAAAAACTTCAGAACTTCCAAGCCTCTCACTCTTCTATTTAAATCATTAGGAAAAGCAGTCCTGTGATGCTATTTCATCAGCTAACAAGGAGCACCGTTATTGCCTGTATGTATGTACTTTTCCTCTTGCCAACATGTTCATGAATTGCTAATAAATGCTGGCAAGGAGAGGTTAAAATCAGGCAAGTGATTGCATTTTTAGCTGACAAAACATTCACTGAAATGCTATCTGTGTGAAGCACTGGGAAATTCATCACATGAATAGGCTGAATTATAGTACAAGAAGAATGGAATCCAGTAGGGGTAATATACCTTTAGCATTTTACTGGCTTAATTTAAACCAAAGTGCAGATGTTTTATATGCTTCATGTGCATAGTCCCATAAGGAAAGTAAATGTGTTTGGTTTAGTGTGTTTCCTATTTGCTTTCTTAATATATTGAGTGTTTCTCATAAAGACTGTTATTTCCTCCACATTTCCCCCACAAACTAAATGGGTTAGGAGCAAAGGGAAAAACAAAATATAAAGCCAGCTATGTGGTACAATGTATAGAGAGTTGGAATTGGAATCAGAAAGACCTGCTTTCTAAATTGACTTCAAACACTTATTAGCATTGTGATCCTGGGCAAGTCATTTAATATCTCTTTGCCTCAGTTTTCTCATCTGCAAAATGGGAATAATTATAGGATCTACATCCCAGAGTTACTAAGGATCAAATGAAATAATATTTATAAAGTATTATGCAAATCTGAAAGTGCTATATGAATATTATTAATTATCAATTATTATATATTATCTGTTGATTGAAAGAATATTATAAAATGTTGTGTTACTACCCCTATCTTCTAAGACAGGGGTTGGCAACATATGGCTCTTTCTGCAGGAGCCATAAAGTCAATTTTTTTCAGGTGCTGTTAACGGAGTATGCACTGTTACAGGAGCGCACACTGTGAGCACTGTACAGCTATCATGAAATTACATTTTAAAAAATGTGGCGTTTATGGCTCTCATGGCCCAAAAGGTTGCCAACTCCTGTTCTAAGGGCTCAAGAGTCATGGTACTGTAGGCTATACTGCCATTGAACTTGGAATTGTTCTCTTAGGGTCGTGTTGGTGGACCGTCATCATGGGTACTGGAGGGGGCATCTCCCTTCGCTCTCTCCCCTCATTCCTGAGGAAATTTCTCACATAATGCACCCATTTTCCCAGCAGCTCAAAGGGAGTGCTTCCTCCCTTCCCTGTCTGGGATATGGTGGGGGTGGGGGGATGGGGCTCAAATACTGTATGAACACTGCAGTTTGTCCATTTGGTCTCTAAAAGGTTCACTATCACTGTCTTGGGGCTTTCAAGTCAGTAGTTATCTGCCCTCTGTTATCAGGAGGACAACTCAGGATGCTTTAAAGATAGAACACAAATGGTTTTGCAAGTCTATTTTTTCTTATTATTGATTTATTCTACCACTAATCTCACAGGATCTTTGTGCTATGGCTGAATATCGTAAAATCCTAGATCTAGAACTAAGAGCCTCAGAAAACATCTACTCAAACCTCATGAGTTTACAGATGAATAAAGTAAGAAGCATTTATTAAATGCCTTCTCTGTACCACTGTATTGGGTATAGCAAAAAGATAAAAAATAGTTCCTCCCCTTAAGGAGCACATATTGACTGAGGAAGATGACATAGAAACATGTATAAAGAAGTTATGTGCAAGACAAATTGGAAATAATCTCAAGGGGAAAGATATTAAAATTAAGGAAGACCCAGAAGCATTTCATTTGAAGTTAGAACTTTAGTTAAAACAGATATAGGCAAGGTGATTTTTCTAAAACTTCACCAGCAGGAAGTGAGAGACAGGATTTGAATGGCTACCATGCCCAAGAAAATCTATGTATCATAAACATGGCATGGATGCTATTTTTAATTGGTTTAATTAAGCAATTAAGGAGCTTTCAAGCTTTACAATATTGAATAGAGTTGTGGATAGGTGAGTAGTTCAGGTGTCTGATGCCTCACAAGTTTTAGCATAAAAATGCATAAATGTCCTTGTCTTTCTATTTTGATTCAAGCTTCATTCTTTAAATTCTGTTTCACTATACAGATACTTGAAAATAGAGAATTGAGAATTGTGCATTTTAGTTTCATGATGAATGAAATTAGAGCTAAATACAACGACAAATGAGTACCTAGAACAGCTAGTATTATAAACATTATGCCAACATTTACTGGAGGAGACATGAATTGTATTTGACAACATATTCCCAGAAACTCTGTAATGGACTATCAAACATCAATTAGAACACATCAGAAGAATAAACAAATATAAATTCACAACAGAACTGACTTCAAAAGAAAATAAAATAGTTGTAAAAGTTAGCTAAGCTCAACCTGACTTCCTGATCCTCAGTAACTCCTTTTAATAGGAGGGACATCGCAAAATGTAATTTGAAAAAAAAAAGCTTCCATTTAAAAGAAAAAGACATTTGAGGATCATTTTTTTATTTCTTCTCATAGCTGTTGAAGCACAAAGTTTCTGAGGGATGAAACCACTTCAGTAAGAAAAATATTTGTCTTTCATTGGATTTCAAATTGATGTTTTAAATTTTTATTCTAGGCTTTAGTTTTCTTGTCATTTACATTTTTTTCTATTCATTCTTCTCTTCTATCCAACCAGCTTTTAATTTAAAAAAATAAGAAAAATGTATAGCATTCTTTACTTTATTTCCTTTATGAATTTTTTCTTTTCTATAAACTATATGTGTCTTTCACATGATGAACATGAAAATTTGTATTGTATAAATTACACATGTACAACTTGCTATCTTGGGGAGAGGGAGAAATGGGACATAGGGAGATAAGATGGGTTGCAAAATATCAGAAAATAACTATTAAAATAGTATTGACATGTAAATTTTTAAATTAAAAAGAAAAAGACTAATTCAGCAAAACTAACTAATGCACCAACTAAATCAGACAATTTATTCAATATTCCATATGTTTACTTTTGCAAAGAAGGAAAGTATGGCTTGTCATCTTTCTCTTGGATAAGCAAATGACAAACCACTCTAGTATCTTTGCCAAGAAAACACCAAATGGAGTCTCAAAGAATCAGAAATGACTGAAATGACTAATATATATATATATATACACACCCACATATATATATCATATATCATTATTAATTACCTATAATTAAATTTTTGTTTCTGGTTTTGTTTTCATACTGATTTTTTGTTATGCTATTTATAAATGTAATTGTGATATAAAATACATTAAAGAATGAATATCTAGTAACCTAATCTTCACCTCCCCTACTCTAACATTTGGAGAATCAAAAACAGGAGAAAAGTTGGTGAATATAGCATGAGTGGACTCAAACAAGAAAGAAGTATCTACTGTAAGGTCAATACAAAAAGCAGTGTCACAATTCATACCCTTTCCTTTGAGGAAACAAGATCTGCTCTGAATGCAAAATAAACTATGAGGATTGAGATTGTGGAGGGTCATTCATCTAAAAACAAGGTAAAGTTCTGCTTCCTAAGGAACAACATAGAAAAATATTCTAAGATGCTCACCCTGCATCAATGCTTATATCTGTAATTATAGTTTTAGTTCTCATTTCATTCATCATGAAATTAAATTGAATGCTCATGTATTCTTTCTTTTCAAGAATCAGCACATAGAAAGAGAATTTAAAGAATAAGCCTAAATCAAAATAAAAGGACAAGGATGTTTATGTACCTTTTTATGCTAAACAACATGGGATAACTATATTATCTGGAGATGATCCTTTTAGGACCTTAAAAAATCATGAGCATGACATTGATTGGCATTTCCTTTAAAATTTAATCAGACAATTAACCAGGGTGCTGAAAAGCTAAATGACTTTGCCCATAATTACATGGTAGTATATAAGGTTCCACATTCATACATCCAGATATTGAAGAAATCTCAGAGGCCACTTAATCTAATCCTCTCGCTTTACATATAAGGAAAAATAAGGTCTAGAGAAGTTAGTGACTCATTCGTAATCATACAAATGATATTTTTCATAGTTAGAATTTGAATCCAAGTATTGTCTACAGAGCCATTGTTCTCTTTCCATTTTTTGAATAAGGAACAGATCTTGAACCCAGATTTTTCTTAACTCTGAGGTTGGCCTTCTTTCCAAAGAGCCATATTACCTTTTAATCTAGCAGATGGTGCATTATTTAAGTGGCTCAGAGTAGAATGGCTCCCCGGAATCGATATAGCACAGTCCATTATCTAAGTCACTTTTGCTTTAGTTTATTATGAAAAAAAGTTTAAAAGGGGCGTTTCTATTAAACATCTCCCTTTCCAGGTATCACTACATTTCTGATTGTATTTGGGGAAATTGATGTTCTCTTTACTGAGTAAGGATTGCTTAGTTAATGAGTATATATCATTCCAAGCATCTTTTTTATTAACAAACTTTATAACCATACTTGCTGCCTTTCAGTTCTACTGCTCTGAAAGATTTATCATAATAAACTGTAATATAAATGTGCAGAATGCATTCTTGTTTCAGGAGCTTCTATGAGGCAGCCACTCATGTACAATTTGTATGAAAGGATGATACAATCATATTCATCAGTAGTGTAAGCTGCTGAACTACATGTTAAATTGCTTGAAATAATGGGGGGGGGGTGCTTTCAGGCACTCATTAATCTTACACAAGTATTTTTCTAATGAATAAGAATTATAAAGGAGGCTATAAATTTTGTATCAAAATTACTAGTTTAGTCAATGCTGTTTTGAAATTAAACTAAACATAATTTCTTTTTTAGAATGAATTTACTCTATATTATAAATTACAGAAGAAAAAATAGTATGTCTTATGTTGCTGTGTTGTCATTCTTGATTTTGATGAACTCTTTTGTTTTATTTTTAAAGATCGAAATTCAGTTATTATAATTGCTATTGCCAAATAATAAGGTGTAGAAAATCATGATTAGTCAAAAAATATCTCCTGTTGACCTAATTTTTCTATCTTCCTAATCATTTTGATTAGGTATCATAACAGTGGACGTTTGTACATTTACATTTTACACTTAGTCTTATTTTTTAAAATAATTCATTTAGCCCAAATACTTCTTAATAGTTCTGTTGTTCTCATAGACAAAAAAGTTGGCATTTGTGAATGTTTCTTCAGTAAAAACATGAATCATGTAAAAAATAAAAATAAATAAAAATAAAAGTCTATGAAGAGAAAAAAATGAATTATTTCTTCCTTAAAAAGGAAACATAATTTTAAAAAATTCCCTTTCACATTGTACTTAAAATATGTTTAAATAATTTTAAATCAAGTCTAATGTTCAAATACACATGTTTCATAATTTATAAGGTATGAAATATCTGAATCTCATATAATTTTTGCCACTCTCAGTAGGAAGTGAATCCTTTCCACTAACTGTTTTATTCCATTACCAAAGCAATAACAAAAAACTATATGGAAAAAGAAATAAAATCATTTCCCAGTTTTATCTTCCTTACTTCTTTTTTATGTTAAAATAAAAATGACATCCTATGAATTTGCCATAAAAATAGAATTTCCCGGGATGCTTAGTAGAAATTGAAAACTTTAAAATACTCTTTAGATTAAAATTGATCCCAGATAAGAAAGAATAGAGATACTCAGAGAAACTTATTAAGGGCATGAGAACTTTAATTCAAAAAAGTTTAATGCTCAAGAGAAGTAGATCAGACATGGATTAATGAATGACCTTTTGATTTGTAAACTTCCCATCTGGTTCAAGCTGTTGTGTCTGAACCTCTATTCATGGCTTCATGGTTTTAGCACAGTTTGTGGTAGAGACTAATCTGAAGCACAGATTCCAAATTATGAAATATTGAGAATGGCCTCTTTAGTCTGAGATTATAGAAACATTCAGATGTTAATTTTTTACCTAAGAATCCTAAAGTTGCTTCTAAGGTAAAATGCTACTTAAATTTGTAATTTGAACTTTTCATGCTCAGCTTCTAGAGGTATCCCCTCCTGTTCTTGGCTTGTTAGCCAGGGAAAATATGCATGTCATGAAACTTTTAGGAATTCTTTTTCAAAGGATTTATAAGGAGAAGGTGGAAGCTGAAAAAAGTCTTTGGAACTTTAGGGATCTTCCTTGGCAAGACCTGAAAGTATATTAGAAAACACTGTGAAAAAGGCATTGTAAGGAAAGGCCATATTATTAAATATAATAGATTGAAAATCCTTATCATATGGACAGAGGATTCATTTGTTGTTTCAAGGCTAAATACTCTTAACATGATCTATTCAGCCTTTATTTTAATGAGACAAATTAGGAAAAACAGACCAATGTATTGAGAAATTAGCTTTTCTCTGGAAAGTACAAAAATCAGCCCAGGAAGTAATTCTCTTTTAAATGTGAAAGGCACAAATGCATTTGTAGTTACTCTACCAAAGAAAAATGTGGCATTTTAGTTCTTAAATATAAACTAATTGAATTTCACTGGATTTTGATTACTGGAACACATCTCAAGGGCACAGTTTATAGCATCTCCATTGTACTGAAATTTACTTTACTGTATAATACTCAGGGTCCAACTCATAAGATTAATGAATGCAATCAAACAGAGCACAACATGTACAACTCCAAACTCTCATTACCCTGAGACATTCTGAGATGATGACTGCTTGTGAACCTACATCTGGTACTTATTCATTCCTTTGGCTCCCTAGGTTTGTGATGCTAAGGAAGCCTCCTCAAACCTTTGGTACTTTCCAACTAGTTAAAATCGGAGCAATTGCTATGTCTTCCTATATTGTCTTGGTGCTATTCTTAGGTGGCATTGGCAGAGTTGATTGTGGAATTCTCCTGTGCTTATGACTGAATGAAAAAGGATTTATTAAGTGCTTGCTATGTTCTAAGCCCTGTGCCAAGAGCTATGGTTACTAACAGAAAAGAGGGATTGCACTTGTTCTTAGGAAACTTTCTCCTGATAAGGGGGAACAATACATACAGTTCCATCCAAATGCTGATCACCGTGTACTAGGATAGTGAAAATGATATGAAGATATTTTCTCATGATCCTTGCTCTTTTACACTTAACATACAGTACACCAAGTGATACAAATACTGAGTTTCCAAAGGAAATTTTGAGCATTTATACTTCTTTAGAATTTAAAATAAGCTAATGTGTACAAAACAGTGATGTCAGTTATTATTATTATTTTAAATCAACTATTCATTACATTTTAATAAGTACAATATCATGTACCATCAATCTAAAAAAGGAGAATGGAAGGCTAAATCAATAATAAGCAGTAAGCAAATGATGAGATGTTATATCTGTGTGGAACATCTGAATAAGACTACATTTGCAAGGTCTCCCTGGAATAAAGAGACAATTCACAAAATTGGAATCTGGCTTTATTATTAGTCACTATTATTGTATAAAAATAAATGCATAAAATATAATGATAATAGCTATCACATATATACCACTTAAATTTTATAAAATATTTGGCATATTTTATTTTACTTGCTTCTCATAACAATTCTTTAAATTAGATATTATTAATACTAATATCTTAGAGAAGAGGGAATTGGGTCTAATAGAGGGAAATGACTCTCTCAGGATCACATTGCTAGTAAAAATCTGTAGTAACATTTAAACTCAGGTCTTCTGGATTTTAAGTACAACATGATGCCTATTATGCCATTTAGTCACTGTATAATATATCCTTATGTAAAATGGGGATAATAACTGCCCTACCATTCCTATAAGATAATTAGAAAAATGAAATAAATTAATGTCTTGGAAAGATCTTTGAAATATGATGATTTTATGATATCAAGATGATGAATTTGCCATTATAAAATCTCTGGAATTTCTTTCTATATGTAACTTAGAAATGGGCTTCAATTGAATTTTCTTTTGAACTCCAAGTGGAAGTCCATGCTTTATGTTTTGCATTTTCTACAAAATCAAGGCAAATATATGTTCTGTGGTTGAAGGTAAATTCTGGGCATAAATCAAGAGAAAATATTTTATTTTATTTCATTTTTCAAATGAATTTATGCAGAATTAGCAAAAATTTTTGACTCTGGTTATGATCATTTTAATGTAAATAACTTGAATCAAGCAGAAAATGTATTATTCAAACCAGGAATATTGCTATATTGGTAAATCAGAAATCTTAAATGTGTTTTGTAATTGAGGCAAACATCTGTGAACCTACAAGAGCATCTTCATTCATCATGGGATTGTTTTTATCTTCACATTTTTGAAAGAGAAGTAAAATGACAGATTCCTAAAAAAACCTGGCTTCTCTCATAGCTCAAAGTAAGTATTAAAAATTAGGTTTGAATAAAACACTGTGTAGCCTGGATGCACAGCTGATAGTGGGAAATTAAAGTGTGAAGATCCTTCAAATGCTCTGTCACTTTTAATAGTTCTCTTCTACATTACATGACCTACGAATGTTAAGAGACTGTAATAGTATTTTCAGTTGTATTTAATTTCGTCAATACCCTTTGGATGCAGTTAGGAAAAAATACGTTTTTTGGGGCTTTATGACTAGAAAAGGATTGGGTTCATGAGCGTCACTGCATACATATTTTAATTAAAAATTTAAAAAATGTTTCAGAATTTTCTCAAACATCTTTCTTCTTTAGTTTCTTATTGACCTTTTTTTCAAACAATCTTATGTTACAATACTGAAAAAGCAATTGTTCATAGTCATCTTGGGTATTTTTCAGTCAATTATTTTTTGGAATCCAATTAGCATGCTTCTTTTAAAGGAGGTATTCTCTTGCTAATGAATGACTATGTGGCTGATCTTTGACATCACTCTTAATCAGTGTTAAAACCCCAGCTTTCATTGCAAGGGTGGGGGGGGTTGTGGGAGGAAGAGGATGAAAAACTATTCTATAATGGTTCAAATGCACTGGTTTAGGACAAGAACAGCTGGCTCCACAGAGGTAGCTGGTTTCTTGGCTTCTCTGAGAAATATTAGGCCTGTTTTGTGACGGGTTGTCTTCCTGGGTCTCATTATTCTATTAATATTTAGGTTTGGCCCAAGTGTCTCAACTTCATTTCTGAAGAGCAAAACTTTAATTGAAGGGAAACTAGGCAAGAACAGAAAATGCAGAGAAACAGCAATAAATCACATGTTAAATAGCTTGCATATTAGTTTAATAGCTGTTACAAGCCAATTACTATAATGCAATGGAAAGAGTCATTCTTCTAAGGACAGCAATTCAAAAATTGCTATCCTAATGTCTAATGTCATCCTTATGAGGGGCAATCCTAAATCAAAACCTCTGTAAGATGCTACAGGGTCCTTAATAGCTTTGTTCCAGTGCTAATGAGCCTAGGACATTAGAGTTCATTTTATATCCCGGCTCAGGGTTCTTCTACTGTGTGGTATTCTTGCCTCAGGTCCTGGCTTTTGAAACACAGGAAAGGACATTGATATTAAGAGTCTTGGAAATTCTTTATTATTATTTCCCTAAGCCAAGATAATTTTCTAAGTTTTAAATGAAAATAGAATGAGGAAAGTCACTTAAGAGAGAATGTCTGAGGATTTTTTCTTTATATTCCAGTGATACGGTCTTATATTAATAGTGTGAAATATCTATGTTTATACATATGTTTCTATATACATATATTTTGTTTATATAAATATACACATAGACCTATGTACACACATATATATGTGCACATATGTAATATATGTATTTAAATATCCAATATAATTAATTTTTTCAAGTTTTTATTTTGAATATTTTCCCATAGTTACATATTTCATGTTCTTTCCCTCTCCCCAAGCACCCCTAAGCTCCCTTAGCCAATGCACAATTCCACTGGGTTTTACATTTATCATTTATCAAGACCTAATTCTATATTATTTATAGTTGGACTAGAGTTATCTAGTTAGTGTCTACATCCCCAATAATATCACCATTAGCCAATGTGTTCATGCAGTTGGTTTTCTTCTGTATTTCTCCTCCCATAGTTCTTCCTCTAAATGTGGCTAGTTTTCTTTCTCATAAGTCCCTCAGCCTTGCTCTGGATCCTTGCATTGCTGCTAGTAGAGAAGTCCATTATGTTTGATTGTACCACAGTGTATCGGTCTGTGTACAATGTTCTCCTGGTTCTGCTCCTTTCACTCAGTATCAATTCCTGGAGGCCTTTCCAGTTCACATGGAATTCCTCCAGTTCTCTATTCCTTTGAGCACAATAGTATTCCATCACCAACAGTATCCAAGATAATTAAAACCCTGGTCATCTGAGAGAATACTAGTTTCTGAAATTGGTTGAAACAGTGAGCATGTTTAGTTGAGAAAAGACATGATTTGGAGCTGAGGCTAAGGAGAGACATGATACCTGTGTTTACGTATCTGAAGAGTTGTTACATAGAGGAGAATTAAACATTCTGTTTAGACTCAGAGAACCCCACTAGGGCCAATGGATTTGTAGCAGGCAATTTAAGTTTGATGTCAAAGGAAAAGGCCTTCTGGATGAATGGAGCTGTCAGCAAATAGACTGATCTTCTCACAGGGGTTGAGTTTTGCAGATGAAGAAAAGGTCTAGAGTGGTTAAGTGACTTGCCCATTGTCAAAGAATCAAACTAATCAGTTTCAGAGTTGGGATATGAATCTGGATCTCAAATCCTAGTTTTTAACATTTTTTATGATACTATAGTGATATAGATGTCATAAGTAAGGAAAGCAAGGTATGTTATTTTGAAAGGAAGGGACGGAAGGAAGGAAGGAAAAGAGAGGACTCAGATGAAAAAAGGAAGAAAATGGTTTTCCTAGAGACTATTTCCCTGACCTAAAACTGTTATGTAGTTTGTTTTGCTGTGAGGTGTTGCCTGAGGAAGGATTATATGACTTGGACTCAAGAAGAACTTGAGGTCCAATCCAGCTTCAGACATTTGCTTGCTGGGTGACCTCAAAAAAGTTACTTAACTTTAGCCAGACTCAGTTTTCTCATCCATAAAATTGAGATAATAAAAGCATCTACGTTATGGAGTTGTGTGAATCAAGAGATAACATAGTTTAAGTCCATGTCTTAAAAACTTAAATGATAGCATCAGTTTTTAAGGAAAAAGGAAAAGCTATGTAAAAATAAGTAATGCAAATTTAAGAGATATTACTAATTTCGTCACAGTAAAGCCAATATTTCCTTTGCACCTACTGGGTATTTAGTATTATATTAGACAAGGAGATAACAGTGATTAAAGCTTGGTTAATAAATAACTATTTATAAGTTGTCTACCGTGTAGCAGGCAGTAATATACATGCAGGGGGTACAAAGTCATGTACCCTGCCTTGCAGTAAGTTATATTGTACAGTATAATATACCCATATAGATAGGTTTAATGTATATTATTATAGGATAAATGCTTTAAAGCAGCATTTCTCAGTTATGGGCTGGATAATCTGAAGAGTGCTTGAGAACTTCTCAAGGGGTCTGTGAGGTCAAAACTATTTTTTCTAAAAATACTAAGATAGTGATACTAAATGCTTTTAAAAACACTTTATCTTCTGTGTTAGAAAAGATAACAAGTATTGAGTCCAAGACAGCAGAGTGGTAAGGTCTTGGCAATTGGGGTTAAGTGACTTGCCCAGGGTCACATAGCTAGGCAGTGTCTGAGACTAGATTGGAACATAGGAACCCCAGTCTCCAGGCCTTTTACTCTATCCATTTAGCCACCTAACTACTCCCAAACTATGACTTTTACATTTCTAATACAATAAGTATAGGGAGATATAACCCATATAAACAAAAGTTCTTTCGGAAGATCCTCATTAATTATTTCTTAAGAATGTAAAGGTGGGTCATGAAACCAAAAAGTTTGAGAACTACTGCATTAGAGAATTTAAAAATTAAGAGCAATTTGGGGTCTGATTGGAAAGGTAAAAAGGCCAATTGTGAGAACTGTGCCAAGAAAAGCCTTTATTTTGATTCATAGTAAACAAATATAAGAACTTTGAAGAAACATATTATGTGTTTAATAATTTAGCACTCACCACCATAATTCTTGGTAGAAAGTAATTTTTTTATAAATTCTTTTTCATTGATTAATTGGGACTAAAATATTTGTTAAAATGAGATTAATTGCCATTTTCTATTTCTCAGATGATGAGACTTTATGACTTTTTAGAATTGCTAGTCATACTTCTTATCAGCATCTTCATTTAGGGATTAAAATTTCACAAATGGCCTACTGAGATGAAATTATTGCTTTAAAACTATTTTAGTTTTATTTTAGTTATAGATGTTTTTTGACTTAACATTGCATTTTAGGGGAATTTAATACATGCTATCTTAGGATTATAGACACAGAGCTAGAAGACACCTCAGTGCCCATCTTGGCCAAATCTCTTAATGTATAGATAAAGAAACTATGCCCCAAAGTAATTAAGTTCATTATAAGACAGTAAAAGACATAATCAGAATTCAAACTCAGGTGAACTGGACTCCAAATCTAGTTTTCTTACTGTAGTAAAGTTCTTTCTGAGGCTCCTTCCTCAGTTCCTACTTTCATTAGGGGACCACAAAGGGTGATTAATACTTCTAGTCTAAGTATTATAGGAGTTACTTTAAAACACTAGTTTCTGGTCTCGGCATTCATGAGCCCTAACCATTGAGCTTCCTTTTAACATTACAAGTCAGACTTCAGTCAGTTTTTTGAAAAGGGATTTACTAAGCAAGTATAACAAGAACAGTTGGTGTAAAACATCCCTTCTTAACCTGATATGTACTTTTCCCCACTAGAAAACAAAAAGTCTTCTAAGAATGGCTCAAACTTAGAATAAGGTGGTGATTAGGTATGTGTGAGGCCCTTGGTTAAATTTAGAACTCCTGGCTTTTTGAGTCCCCCTTTCCCCCTTTGTTGAATCTTTATAAAGTTGACTGTGGGGCAAGACATTGGTGCATACACAAGTATTTCCCTTTCAGGGGCCTGTCTAGAGCTACTTTACCACCAAACCAAACTGCAACTGGGATGTGTCTTCATTTCCTGTCAGCAGTTTTGATTGTTTTCTACTCCAGAAAACATCATGCCCCTAGGCTAGGTGATCCTTATCCCTTTCTCTGTACTCCTTACCCCCTTCTCTGTACCCCTTACCCCACTGTATGTTGTCCTCTCCATTAGATTGTAAGCTCTCAGGACTGTATTTTTCTTATTTGTGTGTCCAGAACTTAGCATACTGCCTAGCACATAGTAGATGCTTAATAAATGGTATTAAATTGAATTTAAATTGCATAATTCTCAAACATGCTTGCTATTTTGCACATAGTCCCAGAGGTATATATGATTCTTTTAGCCAATCACAAGATGTTTCCTGTGTGGCATTGGCTGAATTTATGCAATGAATAAACCTTTTAATACTCTCAATTTGGTAAAGCAACTGTTCACAGCTAGTTTACAGTTTTAATTGATTGATGATCCAGTGAACTATGTGGGCTTTATGTGATTACATTAATTGGGATGTGTGTGAAAATCCATTCTTTTATTTCTAATGTACCACACTGATTGCTTTGTGCATGGAGTTCAAGATGAATCCCCTTAAGGGAACCCTTTGAAACACATTTGACATTTACAGTGATCCAAGAAAAGGTCTGAGCCAGTGAGACTCCAGAAGTGAAAAGAGAAGCTTCCGCTATTAATTCAGCATCTAATGTGAAGACTGCAAACTCTTGCCAACAGGATCAGCAGAACACAGGAAATGCACATTCCACAATATCTGCAGATCTGTTCAGACATACCAACCCCCGCTCAGTCTGCAGAGGATTACACCCTTGCTTTGCTTGCAGATTCAAAAAAGCAAAGGGCTGATTCTGCAAGCAGATCAACCACCTTGAGAGAGATCTGCTGTCAAAATTCATCAGATATAAACTTAGGAACTGCCATAGGTTGTCTCATTAACTGGCATCCGGTATATTAGATTATGTGCTTGAAAGTACAGCCCAAGAATTATGTTATATTCAAGTTAATGCTAAGGTGCCTCAATGTTTTCCAGTATTTCCAAAGTACTTTAGTGTCTGTAAAAACTCACTCCAATTCTGTTATACTGATAATTGGTAGGGAAACCTTCCATGCTTTAATTTTTTTTAACCGTACCCTTTGACAAATTTGTTGAGGCCACAAAGTTATTCAGATTTGATATTACAAGGAACCACACTTGTCTTAATGTAATGTAAACCAATGGTTCTCTTTGTCTCTTTGCCTGTGCAAGGCATGGAAGTGGAGAGAGCTGGGAAGAAGAGATATCTTGTTTTTTTAAGGAGATAGAGATTGAGGAAAGAAGAGAAGAGAAGAGAAAAGAAGAGAAGAGAAGAGAGGACAAAGGACAGAGACAGGAGTAAAGCGAAGGATGCTGGGAAATAGCCACTACCTCAGTCATGTCCTTTTACCCAGATTCCCATATTAAGACTTGGGAGAATTTTATTTTGAATGATATCTGAGTATCATTCATTGGCTTTTTAGTAGAGTTGGTTCCTACCACTAGGACACACCTTCCAAGTTATTTATATCATTAGAACCGAAGTTATTAACATGGGGTCCATGAACTTGTTTTGTTAATATTTTGATAACAGTATTTCAGTATAATTGATTTCATTTTAGCCCTCTGTATTTTGTTTTATGCAATGAAAAACATTCTGAGAAGTATTCCATAGGCTGCACCAGACTATCAGGGGTCCCTAATAAATAAAAAGAGAAAATCCCAAATGTAGTATATAGAAGTATATAGAATATATAGAGCAGTGGGTTTCGAGTCACAAAGACTCGAGTTTAGTTCCAGCCACAGACACTTACAGGTAGCTGTATGATCCTATGTAAGACACATGTCAGGAAGAGATATGTCTGAATCAACAGACCAACAACAAAAGACACAAAAGAATATCTTCTAATAAAGGAAAGAAGGGAGAAAAGGAATAAGGATTTATGTAGCACTTCCTATGTCCTAGGCTTTATGCTAAGCACTTTAAAAAGATATCTTACTTGATCTTCACAACAATTCCATTTGCTTGGTCCTATTATTATTCCCATTTTACAGTTAAGGAAACTGAGGTAATCAGAGGTTGCGACTTGCCCATGGTCACAGGGCTTGTAAGTATGCAAGTATTTGAAGTCAAGTCTTCCTGATTCCTGGCCCAGCGTTTGTCATCATCATCACCACTAATGTTCATATAGTACTTACTATGTGCCAGACTCTGCTCCAAATACTTGACAACTATCTCATGTGATCCTCCCAGCAATCATATTTTCTAGGTGCTATTATTATCCACATTTTACAGTCAAGGAAACTGGCAATCAAAAATTAAATATCTTTCCCAGGATCATACAGTGAGCTAATAAGTGTCTGAAGCTAGTGTTGAACTCATGTCTTCCTGGCTCCAGACATACTACTGCATATACTTTTTCATGTAGTTATCTCTAATCTACAGCTTGTTTCCCTATACTTGATCACTCCAAATTTCCTTCAGAAAATAGTATTTTTTTGTTGGAAGACAGACCAGTTCTAAGGGTATGTACTCTCAGGTCCTATCATATATTTTAGTTGAAAATCACAAAAAATGAATGAATTGGGGAAACCAGCACAATTAAGATCTGGCCTTATTTTTTAAGCAAAGCTATTTTGAGAAAAATCTTCATTTTCTGCAATGTGCTGGAAATTATTCTTTGCAGGATTTACTTATTCTTTTTTTTTCTTAAAAATGACCAAATTACCAAGTATTTTCCTTTCCCTCCCTGATGGAGTTGCCCACCTGTATTGTCTCATTCATTTCAGTTCTAGATGAGAATGAGACTGAGGCTGCATACTCTTGTGATAGCACATGGGCATTCAGGTTAAGTCTAAGACTGATATCATTTTTCATGAGCTTTTCTAACTAAACTAGTGCAGTAATATTTTTGGATTTTCATGCATAGTCAGCAAGCACGTATATACCATATGCACTGAAAATTGGGTTAAGGGATAAAATAAAATGTTGGGTCCCTTTGATTTCCTTTTGAAGTGTGTCACAAGAATAAAGCTGCAGGCTGGCTGGTCTGCCAGGAAGATGAGCATAAAAGGCAAAACGAAATGCCAGAACCTGGATTACTAGAGGGAATGAGTGCTAAGAAAATGCTAAAAAAGATTTCTTGAAAAGCAGGGATCACATGGGAGGTGAACTTGTTCAAAGAATGCATTAACTCCCTTCTCATAAGAACAAACTGTTTTATGAGGCTAGATTCCAATTTGCCTGATAGGCAGCACCTGGGGTCTTTATAGACAACAGAATCAACTTCTGTTCAGTTCAGTTGTCATCTTGCGTTGATGAATGAATGGTCAGAAATGTTATTCAGATAGTCTTGGGAAAAGAGAAATGCCTTTATTACTCTGTTCTTTTCTCTTCTTTAATCATTGTATTAATTTCTTCATGTTAGTTTCATGAGACATATTTGAAATGTGATATTGCCTTCTCATGTTGGTCTTAACATGTTGTGAGGGATTTAAAACATTATGGAAATCGTCACAATGGAAGGGATCTCAAGAGAATATCTGCGTAGTAGGACTTTTTGATTCCACCCAAACACCCTAAACTGATTACCTAATTGGTTTTGAGGATCTCAAGCAATGTTAGGCTTAATTTCAATTACCCTCATAATTCAGAAATCCGGCTTTCTGCCATACCGTAAATATCAATGGCTATGCCAGCAATGGAGATTAATTTCCAAGGATCTCCTTTCAGCCATCAGAACAGAATGGTTTTGAGAAGGTTCATTTATCCCTGCCTCTGAGAACTTGAGTTGTGTTGATATGCAGCACCTGCCTTGAGAACAAAGGCATGATGTCAGATTGTCTGAAGATGAAAAACTATCTTGTAAAGTCAAGTCACAGTGATTTCGAAAAATCTATCATTGTGACTTAACGAGTTGAAAATAAGTAGTAAGACGTGCTGCATTGGAAACAACATTGGATTCAGAGTCAAAATATGTAGGTTTGTATTCTGGCTCTATTTCTTTTGACCTGTCTGATGTTGGGCAGCTGCAGATCATTGCTAAATAGTCTCATTTCCTGACTCTTCAGACTTTTCACAACTTTACTCCAGTTGCTTTTTTAGCCTTAGAGACACTTCTGCCAATCTGGCCCACTTAACCTTTTTTGGTAAATTCCTGCCTGGAACTCTTCACATCTAATCTATGGCCCTATAATAGAGGCCTTTTCCTTAACCATATCCTCAGTTTTCATCTTGAATTTTTATATGTTTTTCCCCCACATTAGAATGTAAACTGCTTGGAAGTGAGGTTAGCTTTCCTTTTGCTTTTATTGTATTCCCAGAGTTTTGTACAGTGCTTGGAATATAGTAAAGTTTAATCATTGTGTTAATCTAATCTAATCTCACATCAATTTCCTCTCTTATAAAATAAAATCAGTTGAGACTCCAAAAATGCAAACAATAAACTTAGTTATAATAAGATTTTTTATTCTAAGCATGTTATTAACATAATCATTTTCATGTCTCTTCATCGCCATTTGGATAACACAAAAATTTTTAAATGAATGTAAGATTTTATATGAAAACATTTGTAATAGTCTGTAGCATCTCCTCTCCTCCCAGTACAATGTCCCCTATGTTTGACACCTAGTTGACTTTATGTATTGGTAGTGCAGACATGGAGAAATAAAATTCTGCATTGAACTCTTGCCTCAGATGTTTATTGTCTATATAACCATGAAGGAGTCGTTTAACTTTTCTGATACTCAGTTTTCTCCTCTCTAAAAATGGGCAAGATAGTATCTGTACTATTTACTTCACAGATTTGTTGCAAATTTCAAATGAGATAATATATGCAAAACATTTTGTAAACTTTAATGTACAAGGAAGATACTAATTGTCATTCTGGGACAGATCATTCTGGTTGAACAAACATGAGTTATATCTTTACCATGTTCATCAAAATAGAAAACAACCCTACATTCTAAACATTATCTAGGACTATCACTAATATAGCTCTGGTTATAAGTAAATTCAGTTCTAAAAATAAAAAGAGAATTTTGATACTGATGATTCCTGGAATGCCCTCTAGCTTATAAGATAAAATGAGAATGTTTCTGTGTTATGTTATTTTTTTAAAATAATGAAAACATGCAATAAGGCAGGGTAGCTGAAAATGTACACAGGATAGCCCTTAATTTTTTCTCCAATTATTTATTTTTAATGGGATCAAGGGACAAATATTTTTATCTCATGTGCCACTGAACATACTAGGCAACACAGATGTCTTGAGACCTCCCTGAGATGCAATATCTATGCAGTGATTTAAAAAAGTTTTTCATCGCTGGTATTGATGAAATATTAAGCATGTTTCTTGAGATTTTTTGTTTGTTTTGTTTGTTTTTAGAAATATTCATTTCCACTTTTATATTAGTGACTTTGCAGAGAGACTGTTTTTGAAGGAGTTCATGGTAGTTGAAATGTTTCAAGTTGCCCTCAATAAGGACTCTTTGTGTGGGTAAAATCATAAAACATGGCAGACATTAGAAGGTAGAGTTGAATACAGTAGCTAGTGTTCACTTTATTTTAATCAATTGCTTGATTTGAATTTGTGATCTGATCAATGTAGGAACTCTTTATGAGGCAACTTTCCATCTCTTATGGGGAAAAACAATCTGAATAACAAAAAAATCTGTGTTCCTCACAACACATCCCAATGCAGATAGTCAATTTTTAAACAAGTTATAGTTTAAGCTAAGAAGCTCATAACTTTGGTCCAAGTTTTTTAAAAAATAATATTTCAAGATAATTTGTTTCCTTTGTAAGCTGAGGAATTTATTTTATGCATTTAAAACAATCTGAGAAAACATCTACAATCTTCACATACAGAAAAAGCTGATAATCTCTTATTTTACAGAATTTCTTGGGAGATTTAGAGATTAAGTGATTTTCCTGGGGTAATATTCAGGCTATGTGAGATGAAGATATAGAATCATAGATTTAGAGGAAAAAGGAATCTTAGAGGTCACTTAGTCCAATCTCCCCCCCCCCCCCGCCCCTTTTTTTTCTTGAGAAACTTGCAGAAAAGAAAAGGGAGATGACTTCTCTGAGGTCTTAAATGTCTTAAAATGCGCTATGTTGCAAACTAAAGTCCTATGAGTAAAATTTACTTTTTTTCCCAGTCTTCCTAAATCAGTGGCCTCCTCCTTACCCATAATACAATTTTGTCTTCTAATCAAGAGTGATCACAAATGTGACATTTATAGCTTTTTTCTTTTAATTTATGTATGCTTTTTTATATTTGACCATGTCCTGGAGCATTGGCTTTCCATGTTGTGTATCATTAGAAATGACAGGATTCTGAAGCTCTTGGCAATCCACAGGTGAAAATAACCTGGAGAATTCAGTTCCACAGATTTCTTATTCTTACATAACATGTAGCTGGATTAGCTAGAAATGTTTTTTCAGCACTCATGTTGTGCATGAGATTTTGTTCTTTGCTCTATTTGCTACGTAAAAAGAAAATCTCATCCTATTTTTCCTTGAGGGATTTTTTCTCATGGAATAATGGGTCAGATTAGGTGAAGTTTAGGAAGCCTGTGTTTATTGAACTCCCTGCATATCCGCTGAAGGAATTGTACATCTATAAATAAATTTGCTTTTTCCCTCCATGGTGTCAGAATGAAGATAATAAGATTTTTATATAAAAAGTATCATTACCATCTGTAATATCAAGATTGTTGTTCTAATACTCCCTCAGCCACTTTGTGGCTTTTTTTTCAGTTTCAGGAAATTGGTGTGCTTGTTTTCATTCTTTTTTCCCCCTTTCAAGGATTAATTCTAACCACAAATAAATTCTACATGCACAAGATTCTAATGTTGATTCCTTGAGATTTCTCTGGATTTCTGTTTCCTACAATAATTTCCTAAAGGAATCAAAACTTAAATGAAAGGAAGGAAAAGAATAATAATAGACAATTTACTAAGCACTGTGTTAAGCACTTTATAAATACTTTCAAAAGAACTTACAAAATTCAGTAAAACCATTTGTTCTCATTGGAGAGAAACTGCACAAAAAATTAATTTCTTGACTTCTCCCATAGTGATGTCAATTTAAGCATTTCGAATGCTATTCCATAAACAAAAACCTTTGAAAAATCACTGCCTATGCCCCTACTTGACATGTTAGTTGAGAAGACTAACAGTGACATTTTGAATTGTTTCCAGGCCTCTAAAGCTTTTCTGTTCATATCTCTTAGAAATTGATAGATGGTGAGATAGACAAAAGCATTGTATTAGGAGTCAGGAAAACCCAAGTTCAAATTCAGCCTCAGATACACACTGGACTTGTGACCCTGCACAAATCATTTAACTTCTGACTAACTCAATTTCCTCAAATAAATAAAACGGGGATAATATTAGACTCTTTCTTTCCGGTTTGTTATGAGGTTCAAATATGTGCTTAACAAATACATATACATTCATAAACATTTTTGTGCAAATGTATATAGGCATATAAGTGTGTGTATATCTGTTTCTGTTGTTCATTCTTCATTTTCAAAGAGGACCAATCTTTTTATTATCTTGCAAAAAACCCTTCCATGTTGGTCATTGTTGCAACACTAAAACCCCCCAAATAAAATAAAAAATATACCAATGTTAAATATAACTCCAACAGTTCTTTCTCTGGAGGTGGATAGCATTCCCCACCATAAGTCCTTTCAGGATTGTCCCAGATCACTGTGTAGCTGAGACTAGCCAAGTTTTCACAGATAATCATCCTCCAATATTGCTGTTATTGTATACAATGTTCTCTCTGTTCTGCTTATTTCATTCTGCATCATTTCCCGCAGATCTTTCCAGTTTTTTCTGAAACCATCTTGCTTATCATTTCTTATAGGATAATAGTATTCCATTACCAACATGTAACATAATTTGTTCAGCCATTCTCCAATTGATGGACATCCTCTCAATTTAGAAGCAGCTCATATGTTAAGAGGCTTGCTTTCATGAATTGGATTTAAGTGAGGTAGAATTGCTTGAAGTCATGAACTTCACTCTCTTTCAGTCATCAAAGTCCAGTGGCATGACAAAAATCAAGAGATAGATATGCAAATATACATGCATAGATATGTAACAGATATGCATATATGCACGTTTGGGTTCCTTGCAAAGTCTAAAGATATTATCCTATGGTGAAAATAGTGCTCATGATCATTTGTATACTGTACAATGTGTTTATCTTCAATTTTACTCTTTTTGGTTTCTTGATTCTCTTACTATTCTGTCTTTCTCTCCTAACCTCACCCAATTGTAAGAAATGAATCAGCTTCTTTATTTATAGCTAGAGTCTGCCAGTCAAAAAATATTTATTAAATACTTATTTTATCCCAAGTCCTATATGAAAACAGTGCTTAAGCTCAGCCTAACAGGGAAGAAATATGCAAATAATTGGCTGAATAAAAACTACAGATTGGAGATACATGTTAGAGAAAGTCTGAGCATTAGGCAACCTGAATTAATTAGGATTATAGTGCCCAGATAGTAATACATATTTATTAAGTACTTACTGTATGCCAAAGCATTTCATTATAAGTACTAAGGAAATTAAGGGGAAATTATATAGTTTTATTCTTATCATTACAAACAACTATTTTACCTGCACCTTTTTAACTACTTTTTTTCAAATTGTGTCCTGGTTATTTGAGATTTGTGTTTGGGGTGTGCTGCAGCTACCTCTAAAAGCTTCTTGATTTTTTAATATTCACAATGAAAACTTAATACTTAGAAATCCCAATAAAAGTCAGAGCTTCATTTAATATTTTATTGACTAGGTTTAAGAAAGTATTAATAATGCCAATTATACTAAAATATGTGTGCATGCATTTTTATCCTAGAAAACCTAGTTGCTAAACTTGTTTTTGTTATTGTTCACTATACTCCTAAATTCCTCAATTAACACTACTTATTCCCAGCAGAAGTAAAATAAAAGATGCACCATCAGGGTTTGGTAACAGTAAGCTACTACTACCACTACACTTTTGCTATTGCTACTACTATTAATTCTAGTACTACTAACCACCATTTATTTATTTATTCATTAATTTACTTATCTGTCTACTTATTTATTTATTTATTTATTCATTCATTCACTTATTTATTTATCAACCTATTTATTTATATATTTGGTCTTTATTTTATTAATGAATTTGGAAAAATTTTCCATGGTTATAGGATTCATGTTCTATCCCTCCCTTTCTTCCACCCCTCCCATAGCCGATGCACAATTCCACTGGGTTTTACATGTGTCATTGATCAAGACCTATTTCCAGGGGCAGCTGGGTAGCTCAGTGAAGTGAGAGTCAGGCCTAGAGACGGGAGGTCCTAGGTTCAAACCCGGCCTCAGCCACTTCCCAGCTGTGTGACCCTGGGCAAGTCACTTGATCCCCATTGCCCACCCTTACCACTCTTCCACCTATGAGACAATACACCGAAGTATAAGGGTTTTTAAAAAAAAAGACCTATTTCCATATTATTGATATTTGCACTAATGATTTAAAGTTCTATACAGCTGTTATCTCATTAAAACCTCATAAAACCCCAGTTTTAAGCTCTGAGTCTGAAACAACTCACCTACACTTCTACCTGAGAGTAGCAAACTTCACAGAGATGATGAGATTATGAGAACTAACCTTCACTTTTCGCTTTCTTCACTTAATCTATTTTTTTTTACTATCTATAAGCTTACCCATGCCATTTCCCAGCTATCCCAGTGTTCCCTGGAGAAGAGATGCCTTTTCATCAAAAGTTAACTTTACTAGAATTAGTGAATTGTTAAGCCTATCACAGTATAAAACATTCACTGTGGAAGAAACGAAGTAGTTTTACAGAGATGAAAATTAAAACAAAAGTCAGTTATGGTAGAGAATGGAAACAATTCAAAGCCAACTTATTGGTTTCCATTTGAAATTACCCTGTAGTTTCATCTTAATTGTCACTTGTATAGTGACAGTTGTGGTTTAGTTAAGTTTACAGAGTACTCTAGTTTTCCTGAAGAAATATCTGGGGTGGTGATATTTGCGTTACAAAATGACATGAATTGCACTTATATGCTTGGGGAATCATTTGGCTATATTGGTTCAGTAGAGTAAATAAAATAAAAGTGTCTGAATATTTCCTGATTTGCTAGAAGTTTCCTTCTCTTTTTCTTCTGTGTAGCTCTTCTGCAAATTAATTACTTGGCAAATTTGAAATACCTGGTTTTATTACGCATTTCAATACTGAATATCACATTTTATTTCTTCAATGTAAATCATAGGGCAGGGTCAGAACCATTTTTTTTAAGAAACTCTTGTTCATAACTATTTGCCCCCTTTAGATTTATATCTACAGTGTATGTGATCATGAATGTAAAAAATGTCTTTCAGAATAAAAATGGGTCAGATTGTTGCTTATACAGGTTTGAAAGAAATTGATGTCTTCTTTGATTCTTTTGAAGGGTGCTGTATTAAAATATAGATTAGTCAAGGTTTATAGTTCTGTTACCAGACTGAGCACTTCAAACACGTGTGCAATTTATACTACTCAGTGCTTACAGCCAAAATCTGGACTTTTGATGTGAGGATAAAGGTAGAATTTTCATGGGAACTTAGAGGAAAAGACTATACAAAGAGATATATACCCAGGAGTGCTGTATGTTGTATGTATATGTGTTTTGTGTTCTGACCAATATGAATCTTTTCTCAGAAGCATTCTGGCATATTTGGAATATCAAGAAAAATTCTTTTTGGTCCCTTTTAGTCAACCAGAGAGCTTACCAGTTTTATCAGGATATCTGTGAAAGCCGTTGGAAGTGAGCTTAGGTGGAGACATAATAAACATTTGTAAAACATTTGAAAGTATTGAGAAAATTGAGAAAAAGCACAAGTAAGGGGATGCAACCTTCTGGTTTAATGTTTTGTCTGTTGCTGTGGTACTGGAGGTGATGGTGATTTTGCTGCTTTCCTTTTCCACCTCCCCTGACAAATACTCAACTATGCATGGGAATTGTTGGGCAAGATTCACTGACAAATACTCAACTATGCATGGGAATTGTTGGGCAACACATCACATAGTGTTCACCATCTAGTAGGTTGTCAAGAAAGACTTGTTCATAACAAGTGGTATATGTGGATCATGTATTCTCCTGTAAAACTATGCTTTTACATTACAATGATTGTGTTGCTTTTGTCTTGCTTATCTGACCAATAGTCATTCTATTTTGAAAACTAAATCCAATAATCATTCAACAAATATAAGTATATGTCCTTGGCATTTGGCTAATTTTTGAACAAAAGAAAGACACATGAATGAAATGTGTTCTTATTCAAAAGTCTATGATCCAGCTGGAAAATGAACATAGTTATGCAAATTATGACAATATAAATGATTAAATAGGAAACATATAGGCAAAGAGAAGGTATAATAGAGAGAGCAATCTGTTGGTGGGGATATAGAAACAGTTTTTGCAAAGGATGGCACTCAAACTGGGTGCTAAAGGATAAGACCTTTTTCATGAGGTAGAGATTTAGGAAATGGGAAAAGCCTTTTCAAGTCTATATTATAATCTAGGTCAGTGATTCCAAAAGTGGATGCTACTGTCCCCTGGTGGTGCTGCAGCAATCAAGGGGAGCGGTGATGGCCACAGGTACATTTCTGAGTTCAATAAATAGTTTCATAATTTCAAAGTTCAATGTTTCTAATTTACACCTTTCTTTACTATATTTTATGAAAAAGGTAGAAACATTAATACATTTATCTTTCCTATTAATTGCTATTAAACTTTTTAAAAATTAATTTCCAGGGGTTGCTAAGTAATATTTTTTTCTGGAAAGGGGGCAGTAGCCAAAAAAGTTTGGAAACCACTGATCTAGGTAGAGAAGCTAGGCCAGTTTGGGAAAAAAATGAATAATCTACTTTAAAAAAAGGTTAAAATACATGTAAAGGATGAAATACATGTAAAAGATGAAATTAAAAAGGTAAATTGGAGCCAAGTTGTAGAGATCCTGACCTTGAATGCTGGGTAAAGGAATTTGGACTTTATTCATTTGGCAGTAAGGAGTCATTGAAGGTTTTTTAGCAAGGGAGTAATATGATCTAAAGTGTGTATTAGAATGATAGCTCTTGCAGATTTGAATAGGCAGAAACTAGAAGCAATAATGAGGCCACTGAAGGTCATTTATTTTGAATAGATAGTAATGAAGGCCAACATAAGGGTGATCAGTGGGGGAGTGGGAAGGAAGATATAGGTTCAAAACAAAATGTAAGACAACTCCATGGATTGACAGGTGAGAAAAAGGGGCATAGTAAAATATGCCTTGAGTTTTCAAGCTTGATTTATGCAGAAACTGTTAATGACTTTGAAAGAATTAGAGAAGCCAGGAAGTTGGATTTGGGGGTTGGGGAGCAAGGTATATTAAAAGTTTTAGAAATGGTATCTTTGATATAGTTGTGAAACACATCTAAGAGAAGCTATCAAGTAGATGGAAATGCAACTTTACAATTCACAATGAAAATCAAGGCATGAAATGAAATTCTCTAAGTCTTTTATCTAAAGATGCTCATTAATATATAATTTTGATATTCTAAGCAGTGAGATCAGACCTCTGAATAGCAGAACAACTTAAAGTGGAATGACTCCAAATTTTAAAATAGCCTGCTTGAACTTAAAATGTAGGTCTGATGGTTGAGACCACTTCAAAGTGGCCTCATATGTCCTATATCAGTGATGGACAAACTTTTTTTTTTTAAACCCTTACCTTCCGTCTTGGAGTCAATACTGTGTATTGGCTCCAAGGCAGAAGAGTGGTAAGGGTAGGCGATGGGGTTCAAGTGACTTGCCCAGGGTCACACAGCTGAGAAGTGGCTGAGGCCAGATATGAACCTAGAACCTCCCGTCTCTAGGCCTGACTCTCATTCCACTGAGCTACCCAGCTGCCCCCTGGACAAACTTTTTTAAAGAAGGGAGCAAAGGAAAAGAAATGCTCATCTGTCAGTCTGTTTCTAAGGAAATTCTTTCGAGGTTTCATTGTATTGTATCCTACTCATTGTATTCATCAGATTAGGAATAATGTGATGCAGCCAGATAGACCACTTCAGGGGGCTGCACCTGGCCTTCAGGCCATAGTTTGAACATCACTCTCCTATATGGTTGACAGATAGATAATTAGGAGAGTCTTACTGCACTCAACACTAAGCCATGCCTATTTCCTGACTTGCATCTTAGATACATCTTTCAGGCCTGCTGTATGTCTGCATTACTATTCTGCATCAGAGCGGTTTAAAATCTATATAAAAGAAGAGGGACAGAAATGAGTAAGACCAGGCAGAGGACACACTATCAATCCTATTCCAATAAGGGAGCTGCTGGCACAGTTGATAAAGTGCTGAGCCTTTATCAGAAGATTTGAGTTCAATACAACCTCAGACACATGCTTTGTTATTCTAGGCAAGTCTCTTAACATCTGATTATCTCAATTTTCAACTGAAGATTCCCATTCAAAATAAGTATGATAATACTATTAAATATAACCTTGCAGAGTTGTGCAGACAAAATGTGACGATTTTTGTAAAAAGCACTTAACACAGTACTGGGTTCAATATAGGTGCTATACGAATGTGTTTTCCTTTCCCTTCCTTTCCCCTTGCTTTTCCATTCTCTTCTTTTCCCTTCCTATCCTGGGACCTAAATACATATAATTTTATTTCATGATGCAAGTTTTCAAACATTTGCAGGGGTTTTCTTCCTGAGATTCTGGCAAAATGTCCCATCTCGCCAAACATTAATAATAGAATATGGTTGTATTTATGTGTTTGTAAGGATAATGGGATGGGATGACTGCCAATGATTGACTTCATGAAATGCCATGCAAGTGCAAATATACCAGGCATCTTTTGAAGGAGAATTGATCATTGTTTCAATGAATGAAACCTGCAACTTATCAATATTAATTTGTTATTTGCTTAGTATAGGAAGAAAGGCAACAAATGAAATTTATGAAAATTTCTTTTGCCAAGGAATTAAATGTTGCATAAAGAACATAATGCCAACAATTTAAATGAGAGTGAAAAGAATACACTTTGCTTTAAATTTTTTACTTCATTCAGGATAGAAAGAGGTATCATAGATACTCCACAATTCGGGTAAGAGAAACAGGTTCTAGGATCTTTTCCAGCCCTAAATTTTTAACCAAACTGAACTGATTGACTTACAATTTTTAACTTCCATACATTGGTGAAGGCCATAACGTATAAATGACACATATATCCACTTCATCTCTGTTAAAATATGTTCCTTCCTTCAGAGCTTAGCTAAGGTAAATCAATCAAGAACCATTTATTAATTGCCTACTATGTGTTAATCACTGGGCTAGGTGTTAGCTATACAAGGTCAAAGAATAGAAAAAAAATCATACTCAAAATGAGTTTACGTTTAAATGAATAGATGGACAAATAGATATAAAATTATTTAAAGCAAAGTACAGAGTTAATAAATATATATACATGAAGCTAAATATAAATTATTTTTGGAGTAACAACCTTAGCATTTAGGGGGGATTAAGAAAGTTTACATGCAGAAGATGGTATCTGAGTGAATGTTAAAGCAAGAGGACTGAGCAGATGGTATCGATGGAGTGCTTTCTATACATAGGGGAGGCTAGTGCAAAGGCATGGAAAAAGATGAGTGAGGAAGAGAGAACAGTTGGACAGAGTCACAAAGTGCTGGAAGACAGTGATGTTCAGTGAGATTGGAAAGATAGTTGAGATCAGGTTGTGTGAGATATTAAAAGTTTTTAACAAAGGAGTTTATACTTTATCCTGTAGGTAACAAGAAGACACTGGAATTGTTAGAATGGGGAGTTTTGTGTTAACATGGTCATTTCTGCTTTCAGGGACAATTATTTCAGTAGTATGGTGGATGAATAGAGAGATATTTAGATATGAGAGTTTTTCTGAAAGTAGACATGGAAATATCTTATAAATGTTTATTTATATGGAGTAAAAAAGAATGAAGAGTCCAAGAAAATGCTGAGATTTTGAACTTGAAAGTCAAAAGATGATACCTTTGATGGAAAAACTAATAAACATCTCTGCACCCCTTTCCCTATTTATCTAACTACATATTTCTCCTGAGTATATATTAAAGCATTCTGCTTTTTCTAAAAAATATTGTCTAGTTCTCTTCTTTGCTCTAATCACACTCTACCTTGTACTAAATTTATCTATCTTTGTGTTGGATTTCTATGTTAGTATTCTTTGAATGTTCCTTGAAAGCAGGAACTATATAATTTTTCATCTTTATAACCCCAATTCCTTGCATTTAGGAAGTGTTTAATATAACTTAAGCTTAAATGAATAACATGAATGGATGTTTTAAAAACTTATTATTTGTTGTATAATATAAAGAGATATAGCTACTTTTCTTTTCAAGGATTAACTTTAAGGGGGAAATGATATCTATTTTATGTTTTATATATTCCATGTAAATGTTATTTTAAGTAATTATTATATGCAAAATATGTTTACTAGAGGAAATTTGGCAAAGGGGGATAGAACTGGATAGAACATCCTGGAGTTAGGAAGACTGGGATTCAAATTGCACCTCCGATTCACACTAGCTGTGAGACCTTGGGAAAGTAACTTATTTTCTCAATGTCCCATGCAGCTATTCAAGTCCTTAAATTACAGATGAATTACGAGTCTGCATTTATGAAAGGAATTTTCATGGCAGGAGTCCCTAATATAGAAATAACAGGTTTAATCATATTTCTATAACTAAAATTAGATATTTTTTCCCAGGAAGTCTTTGTCTTTCCTGTGGATGGACAGACTCTAATCTAGCTTAAAGAAAGGGTACAAAGAAAGTTCAGGAGCACTGTTAATCACAGATATTATACTGAAGTCAGCAAAAAGCCTAGATGAGCAGGAAAGCCCAGGCTGGTGAATTCAACTTATAAAGATTGTTAATTATTGGAGCTGCCATATTTTTTTTCATATGAAGATAGGCATTTTAAAATATTTTCACTTAATATCTTCAGATTCACATTTCTAAGATAATTTTATTTCCTCATTTTATTGTCCATGCTTGAAGAAAACTAAAACTCATGAGAGATGGATCCTGGGACAAATAAATTAAAACAGAAGCATGTGCTTCTGACATCTCATAAATGACTGCAGGCTAGAATTGTTCATGTAAACAAGACTATTAGATTCAATTCAAATTAATAGCACAAGGAATGAAAATGAAATTAGCCTTTCCTGGACAATTAAATTTAAAAATAAGACAAAATTATAACTTTATAGAGTGCCTTACATTGGATTTATAAAAACAGCAAAATAATTATCAATTCTTAAAAGTGCTTGCAAATGTGTGTTTGTGGGGAGGAGATAAGAGAAATAATTTTCTATTCAATGATATGTCTACAATAAAGGTTATTCAGGCTCTGTGATTCTGAATATAGTAACTCTATAACTTTCGACAAGCAATATTTGTTGACTAATGTGTAAAAAACCCATTTGGTCCTTTGAGATTCATTCGATGCCATGATATTTGGATGAGGGTCCATAGTGTGTTATGTCAGAAGAAAAGAAGGGAAAAAATATTTATTAAGTGCCTACTATGTGCCAGGTACTGTGCTAAGCACTAGATATACAAATACAAACAAATATAAGGACTGAACTCAAGGAGCTTATATTTTAATGTGGAGAAAAAGTGGAACAACAACATACAGGGGAGATAAAAGTGGTGAGATGGGGAGGAGATTGCATGTACCTCAGGTGAGGACATGGTTTAGAAGTATAAAAAGTTAAGAATGGGTCCAGAAGGAGAATGAAGGCAGATTTGTCTGAGCCCCTTCACAAACTGAGAAAAACTCATCACAGAGATGGTAGCACCAAGTCTTGGAGAGGAATAATTAAAGTGAGTAGATTGGTGTGGCAGGCAAGGTGAATTCCAAGAAAAGCTCATAAAGATTGAATTGGTAAAAAAGAAATTGAGTATGCTCCCTGCTCTCAAGGAACTTACAATTGAGTTGGGAGACAGAATATAGAGGAGAAATAATGAAGTAACATAAGAAATTACTGTCACTAAATTAATATAGTCTTTATTAAAAATATGGAAGGGATAGAGCATTTTTAGGAATACCCAGGGACAATCGAGTTAATCTGTGAATGCTACCCAAATAAGGTGAATTTAAATGTTGGTGAGATATCATTTCATTTTAACATTCATTCTCTTACAATCTGTATATATCCAGTGAACAAAACTATCAGTTTAGAATGAGATGCTATTCAAATTAATATTTTTAACTTCACCTGGTGTTTTTGTGACATTAAATAAGGCACATAACTTGTCAATGGCTGTCTGTCAACTAGCTGAATATGAAAAAGAAGAGATCCTTTCAGATATAGTTATAAATTGATTAATGTTACCTTATTATGGTTTATAGTATTAACCATAATGAACCAAATATCAAAGGAATATGCAATTGGGTTTCCTAAAGCACCTAATATTCTATAGATAGCTCCTCACCTTCCCCACATTGTTCAGTGCCCTGACCTCCTATTATTCCAGAGAAATAGGACTTTCCTCTCTATTGCCTGTTACTTTCCTGTAGAAGCCAATTATTTTATTTATATATTTATGACTAGAATGGAGAAACATTTTATTTTAACATATAGTAATAAAAGATCCATGAATTGAGTGTATGACAAAGGCATAAGGACATATCTGGCAAAGAAATCAAAACCTTGCCAAAAATAAAAAAAATTCTCTTAGAGCCCTTTTAAAGTTATTCTAGGTCATAACTAGTTTATCTGTGTTTTGACTCCTTTTGAGTTTACATTCTGAAAATTGGAGCACTAGGACTGCATTTAGAAGCAACCTGTAGAATTTAGTATCTGAGAGGGGAAAATAACATATATACTTGTTGTTTGGAAAGCTGATCAAATTTTATTATTTGACTATAGGTCAAGGAAAGGGTAGAGATATGTTGTGTTTTTTTTTTAATATTGATGAATGGCAGACCAGTTTTGCTTTTCTTTATCTTGTCCAATAAAGAAGCATGTTGCTTTTTTTTTTTTAAATAAGACTGGTTTAAAATGTTTTCATGGGCATTTTGTACTGCCTCCAACAACAACAACAAAAGAAGCCTCCAACTTCATGCTTTGAGTGCCAGCATGCAGATATTTTATAGAAGAGTATTTTTATTTAATTGGAGAATGAATGTTTGTACTTATGTTTTTTTCCTGAAATTGTATCCAAAGCAAAGATTATCAGTGTCTAGAAATTAATCTTATTTCATTTTTCTCTTGAAAAATTACTTCCTCAAGTAAGATAATATATGTAGACCACTTTTTAAACCTTAAATCATTTACCTAAATGTGGACTATTAAAATAAAATTTATTTTGTTTTCATATTTCTGTTTGAGGAAGTTCAGGTAGAAATTACACTGAGACAAGTCTCCATCCTGCTGTTATTCTCTTATGCCTAATGTTCACTAATTTTTGTATAGGTGGGTAAAATGATTGATTTTTGTAATTGAATGAAAGTAATCCAAATGTACATTCATTTTCTCAGAGTTATTGAAAGCATCTGTGGGACAACTCTAATATCTGAAAGGATGATGATGATGATATTATAGGAGAATAATGGTAAATGTTTAATAGCCAATATTCACAAAATGAATATACACACTTTTGAATTTAATAAGTATTATTAACATTTTCTCTATCACTTCCTTAAGTCCAAGCAATCAACAAAAGAATATATTCAGCCTTGATTTATAGCAGTTGTTATTTGGGGTATAAAAGCTAGCTATGTAAATTTAGCAATCAGTTCTTGAAAAGCTATCAGAGCTGTCTAATAATCAGTTCTGATTTATTTTATTAAATAGAAATTATTTTAATTTTTATGTTATGTTAAAATTAAGTAAATTAAAATACTATACATTAAATATATTATATGTTAATTATAGTATTAAGTTATAAAACTAAATGAATTATACATTCAAATTAATTTATTATATTTTTTAAGGTTCAAGCAGAAGTGCTCCTGGAACATGTGGCTGTACTGAAATTTTCCCTTTATAGTCCATGCTCTACAGACTATTGCATAGGTAGAAAAAAAATTTTGGCTGTACAAAAGTGTCATCATTAAAGTTTCCTTTTGTAGGCTCACTGAAAAGTTCTTGGTACAAATCCAGTAGCATACAAAACAACATGGCTGGTATTTTTGTTCTCTTGCAATTTTTATGTCGTTGTTGTATAAGTAGAAATCTTCCTATAATTACTTGTGGCAATAAGCTCCTGTTTTGTTAATATAGTTCTGATATTTGTGTGAATACTTTGTAAATTTCTTATTCTTTTTGCAATTTGCAGTTCTGAAGCTGTTCTTCCATTAGTATTGTATGAATGTTGTTTTCTTTAAAGGTATTTTTCCTATTCAGCTTTGATTTTAAGTTGCCAGTAAGTCTCAAAATATTCAGCTACAACCATCTCCTCAACATCATTATTCTTGATATGTCTAGCTTGGAGGAAACCAAAGTATTTTCAGGGATTGCCTTCATTGATTAGTTCCATGTGAACTTCAGTTTTTCCTTGGCATAAATTCCTAATTTTATACTTGTTAAAATATGAATAACATTTTAATATCATTGGAGAAAAACTGCATAAGGTGAGGTAGCTGTTCATTTTTTTGGTTAAGCCATATGAATGAATTAATGAAGAATTTTTTTCCTGTGGATATAAATAAGAAAATAAAATAGTTCTTGCTTTTAAGGAGCTCTTATTCTAAAGGTGGAAATAATTCATATGGAAGCTTTAAACTGCAAGTCGGATGGAAAAGTCTCATTGGTATTGCCCATAGCCTTTGTTGCCAAGAACTTTATTTTCTGAATGTTTTGTATACATAGCTGTAGCCCATTGTTGGAGCAGTTTTCAGGCTGAGTTTCCACAGGTGTTATGTCCCAGTATGATGACAGGAATAGAAGCATTGCTATTTTCCCTGGATTCTTTGATAAAGGGTCCGGAGTTGAAGATCTTCTTGAGGATCTAAGATTTATGGTCAAGATGGTGGTTGTGGAGGTGGTGGTTTGACTTACCTGGAATATGCTGCCACCCTTAGGATGTCTCATTCTTTAGTAGATTGGCTTGCTTATCCTATGAGAGATAGGTAGTTTGTGAGGATAGTTTGGCCCATCTCCATAGATGCTTCCTTCAAGATGAAAGTTGGGAAAGCTGTGCTGAAAGCAAGAGAGTTCTTATGCAGAGTGCTAACTATCCCAGGTCTCCTATGCTTATCTGCCTGTTGATGGCAATTGGTCACTAGTAGTTGCTGATGACAATAAGGTGCCTCTTTTTCCTCAGTGATGGCTGTTGACTGGAATAGAAGGAGATATGTGATTTGCGGGGACACCACCATTCCCAAAACTTGTGAGTTTAGAATCCTGGCCTGTAACCATCAGAGATGTGGAGGTCAAGGTGTTAGTCTAACTTGCCTGGCACATGCTGCCTTCTGTCTTCTCTTCAGGTTGCCCCTTGTTAATTCAACTTAACATATACATAGCTTGATCTAATCCATATACATCATTATTAATAAGATGTTTTGATTCAAACTCTTCTGTAATAGTTTTGTTTATTAGGGAAAAATGATTTGAGACTGGGTAGAATTATAAGGAGTTTAATGGATCTCTCCAAAAAAATGCCATATTTAATGAGGATTATTTTCAAAATTATTGTGTTTCTTGGTGGTATATTTTAAATAGAGAACCATTTTCCATATGGATATCAAATACTCTAATATTCTCACTATACTTGGACCTAGTTTATGGATTCATGATACTTGAATAGAATATAAATGTAGAACTACTCAAAGACTTTATAATAACATGGTATTTTTGAGTTGGCATACAATGAGTTTTTGTTCATTAGTTAGCATACTCTTTACATAATTTCAGTAATATAAATTATGGATACTTTAAACAAAATATGCAGCTCATAATTGCCCTGTATCTGGAAGGGTCATTTGTAATCTTGTCCCTAAGTAATATATTTGTGATGACATATTGAAAAAGTGGTGTCAGGCATAATTCTAAGAGTTAGCTGGAAAAGTACCTTGCTAGTAATTCACATTCCACAATGAAGCATCAAGTCAATATTTCTGAATCTTACCCAACCAGCCATTTTTTAAAGAATTTAACAGAATAATATTTGCCCCCTTTAATATAACTGTTCAGTTATTCAATGATGCATAAACTTTCTGTTTTTTGTTTGATCTGACCTGTGCTTCCATTGCGTTAGCATTCTTGTTGTCATATAGAGACCAAAAGTTTTTTGCATCTTTCTTCAGGGATTTGTTCTTATCCTTCATTTCTTAACTTCACATGCCTCTATGGTAAAACTGTTGAACTATATTGAATTATGTATCTTTTTTTGTACTACTTTACATTGCCTTAAATTTTTCACTTTTCCTTTTTAGTCAGAAATTAGTCAGAAATGAAAATTTCTAATTATTGATTTCTAGGTTATTCTCTCCATGCTTCTTTTTTCTTTTACTTTGGCCATATTGCTTTCTGACTTGTCCCACAACTAGATAGAAAATCACGTAATTTTTAAATGCCTTTCTGTGGACCATTAATACCTCTTTTAAGTGGTTTCTATTATGAATTTTGTTTGTTTTAACACATCTGCTCTTAGGGATATTCTTTGATAACTCCTCCTTTCTTCTTATTGTTCTTACCATAGCAACAGCAGTCATATATACATACTGTTGTTTGCAGGTCCTGAAATGTTTTTCACTTCCTCTAACATTTTGTGGTAGAATATGTTCATTCATGGGTGTTCTAGGATATGCCAACTTAAAAAATTATATTCTGTATTGGTGTAATTGGCTCATTATTTGGGTTCCTACCATGAAACTTAAAGATGGTTTTTCAAAATTACAATCATTTTCTTTTAAAACAATTCAAAATTTTGATGCTGTTTTGGCAGGTTTTGTTATGCAGCATAATTTCTGGACTTTTTAATAAGTAATAAATTTTTAAAGAGAAAAAATCAGTTTAAAATATGTACAATATGTAACATCAATGAATTTCCCATGTCCAAAGAGTACAGAGTTTTACCTGTCATTTCATAGTTCTTTATTTGAGTCATGCTTGATTTTTATAATTTTGTTACATTCACCTTAGTTTTTTTTTTAAGTATGGTTGTTCTTTCCATTTACATTGTTGTAATGGAATATATTTTTTGGCTTTGCTTACTTGTCTCTGCATCAGTAATTGAAATCTTTCCATGCTTCTTTGGATTCATCATGTATGTCATTTTAGTGCCAAATTTCATTCACATATCATGATTAACCATCCTTTGATCCATGGGCATCTACTTTTTTCCAATTTTTTCCTATCACAAAAAGTGCTGCTTTAAGATTTTAGGGCATATAGGGACTTTCTTCGTATTGATGACTTCTTTGGGATATCAGCCTAGTAATGGATTCTCTAATCCAAAATGTATAGATAGTTTTGCATAATTGCAAACTGCTTTCCAAAATGTTTGTACAATTTAACAGTTCTACCAGAAATATATTAGTATGCATATTTTTCTGTAACCCCACCAACATTGAGCACTGCTGTTTTTTTTATCATCTTTGACAATTTTGATAGTATGTTAGATTTATATTTCTTGTGATTTGGAGCATTCTTTTATGTGGTTTTGAATAATTTGCAATTCTTCTTTTGAGAACTGTTTATTCATATAATTTGACCATTTACCTATTTGAGGAACCTCCTTTATCATTTAGTGCATGATGATGGTTATTTGTTCTTTTTTTGGAATGCATACTTTATCAGAGACAGAGCAAGTTATCATCTCTTCCCATGTTACTTTCAGCTTCTAGCACAGCCTTGGGGAGATGTGGAAAAAGAGAAGAAATCATTGTTTGTGAAATTAATTCTGTTGCTTAGAAGTAGGAAAGAGAAGCCTATATGGTAGCAGAGTCTTTTAGTTACCTAGAATGGGAACAAAAATCATCTAGAATTGGCAAATCAGGTCATGCAAAATGTTGACATATCTTAGGTAAGCTCATGTGTTCAGTTGGGAAAATGGTAAAAATGTGAAGAAGAGTAATTCAAAATCAAAATTACTTATATCCTAGTCCTCCACTTATGAATCTGGCATTGGTCCTTTTAAGCATATGTGTGTGTGTGTGTGTGTGTGTGTGTGTGTGTGTGTGTGTGGTGGTGGTGGTGGTGTGATCTAATATTAGATCACACCACCAGCAATAAAAAAGGAAAAAAGGGATATTGTAGGAGACTTTATGATTTTAGGGATAACAAAAACCTCTAAACAGTTACCTAACCCATTCACACCTTCAGACCAGCCAGCCTTTGTTCCTTTAAGTCTTTGACTTTTTGCGTAGCCTAAGAGGCACCATGGGGCAATAGAAATTAATTCACCTTAGGATCAAAATAACTAAGGGTTCAGATTCTTTCTTTGAACACTTAGCTGTTTGACTCCAAGCAAATTGTGTAACCTCTCAGTGTCCTAGGCAACTCTCTAATATTGTCTAGAAGGGCAGCCAACCTGCATTCTTTGAGGAAGTTTCCTCACTGGAGTACCTTAAACTAATGAAATACCAGGTATAGAACTTCTTATAAAATTTAAAAAAAAGTTGATTGAGTTCAAATCTGATTTGAGATATGACAAGTCACTTAATTCCATTTCCTCATTTTTCTGATATGTAAAATGAGCTAGAGAAAGCAAATGCAAAGCATTCCAACATTTTTGCCAAGAAACCCTAAATGGTGTCACAAAAAGTCAGACACAACTGAAAATGCCTGAAAAACAAAATATATTCATGTATACAGAGCATCAGTTGTAACCGAAATAGTGAATAAATAGGCAAATAATAGGGTCATAATTTTAGGACTCTCCTAGTGGATTAACTTTTTATGAAGTCTGGCCAAGCATCATAATCATATTGTTTGACAGTAATCAAAATAACCCTCTCCTAAATCCCTCTGATGAGTCACCATAGTGTGGTGGGTGCCTTTGTTATGAAGGCATAAAAAATTTATGTTCCTTTCAAAGATTAAAAAATGATATTTGAATAGGGGGCACAAAATTCAACTCAATTAGTATGGAAGGGGAGATCTTGAAATTGTATGAATGGAAGGGATGTTGATATAGTGTTTTATGGAAGAGGAGATCTCAGCATTTTAGGAGGTCACTAGCAAGGGAGGAGCAAAGGGCCCAGGAGGTATGGTAGGAGCAATTCATCTGATATTTGACCATGAAAGCAGAGGAAAATTTATGCTATTTTACCTTTATATTTTACCTAATCATTTTTGCTGACTACTTTTTACATTGCTAGAGGAATAAAAATTCTATCCAAATGTTAATGTACCAAATGTTAAACTTGTCTAATTTTTAAAAAAAATCATTATTGAAAATTTCCATTCCATTTAAATGTTGGTGACCTTCAGTAAAACTCCACTCATTCAAACATAGGTATGGCTCTGCTAGACCTATCAAACACAAGTTTTGGTATGTCCTACATAACTGTGAAGGCTTTGAATATAACATTAATGGCCAGTGTATCTTTAATAAAGAACTAATAAAACTCAGTTTGAAAAGATTCTTTACCTGAAGGTTGATCACATGAAAAAATTAATAAATTTTTTAAAGCTACAGCAACTTATAAAGACCAACTTCTTAAGCAAAGCAAGGTACTCATCTGTATCTGTAAAGAGAATATCTATAGAGATGAAATCGTGACTCCTCAAAATACTTAAAATGTCTTAGATGATGATAATAAGGGTTAATTTAGAATACAGGGTGCTCCAAAATCTTAGTACAGTCTTAATCACCAATAACTTAAAATGGTACTAGGGCTTTTGGAGCACCCTATATATAATGCTTTGTTCACAATAGCCCTGTGAAGTAAGCAGTACAAGTATTAATAGCACTATTTTATTTTAGAGGAAACCAAAACATGGAAAAACTGAATGATTTGTCCTGGGTTACAACACCAATCAGTGTTGGGGCTTCTATTGAAGCTCAAGTTTTCCTGATTCTGAGTTCAATAGTCCTTCCAGTATATTAGACTTCCTTCAATACTAATAATTATAATAGTTAACATTTATGTAGTTGTATGTTATTTTTTCAAAGTATATCGACTATATTATTTAAAGAAACCTAAGAGGGGACAACTGAGTAGCTCAGAGAATTGAGAGCCAGGCCTGGAGATGGGAAGTGTTAGGTTCAAATCTGGCCTCAGAAACTTCCTGGTCAATTAATCCCCCACCCCTTGACTATTGCTTAGCTTTTACCACTCTTCTTCCTTGGAATTAATACACAGTATTGATCCTAAGACAGAAGGTAAGGATTTTTAAAAAAGAAACCCAGGAGAATACTGTGGTGCAGATTGTCATTTAAGTACCCCAAAGTGATTTGGGAAGATATCTGGGATATAACTTCAAATGATTTTAAAGCACTTAGTTTTTAGTATTTAAAAAAACTTTTTTTGCAGGTTTTTGAGTTTTGTAACAGTTGTTATATGAAAGATGCAGTAAAAGGGTTTTTAAAAGAATGCATGACCCTTCACCCAGCCATACTGCTGCTGGATTTGTACCCCAAAGAGATAATAAGGAAAAACACTTGCACAAAAAATATTTATAGCTATGCTCTTAGTGGTGGCAAAAATTGGAAAATGAGGGGGTGTCCATTAACTGAGGAATGGCTGAACAAGTTGTGTTTCTGTATCTGATGGTATCTGATGGTGATGGAGTATTATTGTGCTGAAAGGAATAATGAACTGGAGGAATTCCATGTGAACTGGAAAGACCTCCGGGAATTGATGCAGAATGAAAGGACCAGAACCAGAAGAACAGTGTTCACAGAGACTGATACACTGTGGCACAATCGATTGTAATAGACTTTTTTTTACTAACAGCAATACAATGACCCAGGACAATCCAGATGAATTTCTGAGAAAGAATGCTATCCATATACAGAGAAAGAACTGGGGGAACAGAAATGCAGAAGAAAGAACATATGATCAATCATGTGGTTCAGTGGGAATGTGATTAGGGTTTTGATGTTAAAAGATCACACTACTGCAAATATGAATAACATGAAAATAGGTTTTGAACAATGGTACATGTATAACCCAGTGGAATTGCTTGACAGCTCCAAGAGGTGGGAGGGAAGAGGGGTGGGAAAATCATGAATCATGTAACCATGGGAAAATATTCTAAATATTTTATAAATGCAAAACAAAGAAAGATTCATTAGCCAAATTCATTAGGAATACATTTGCAAAATGAACTTTGGAACATTTTACAGAAAGGTCATACTATGGGTAATAAAAAAACTATAATTGGGAACGGGCATTATCTACTTAACAACTCTCCCCCCCCCCCGAAAAAAGAAGAAACAGATGGAAAATTTTAAATTTAATCATTTGTTTCATGGATAAAGTTTTAACATGCCAAAAAAATTATTTCAGTTATTCTCCTTCCCTAAACTAAAAGGAAGTTGGGCCACTGGAGCAGTCTGGGAAATAACCTTGTAAAAAATTACAGTACTTAGCATCTAAATCCAGTGTTTGCATAACAATTCTAAACAATGAGTGATTTATTCACATAGTCACAGCTGTCAATCTATTTGCAGTCAGTAGCCAATCAGACAGTAACTGTGGGAGCCTTTGCCCAAAGGAGGAAAACACTATCCAGCCAGTTTGTCAGTTATGATGGAATCTTTCCTTTGGGGTAAAAGCATTGTGGCTGGCATAGTGACAACCAAATACTGACTCCATCTCTATTCCCAGGCCAAGAGTTTTGAGTCATGTGGTATATCAAATACAGATGTCTCAGTTTTGAGCACATCACTGTCATCGTCATAGTTTAGCAATCTACCTGGACAAGCATAATACTAGGTACTCTACTTGACAAGTCAATTTAAAACAATTTGGTTGCAAACCATCTCTAATATTAAACTGTTAAGTACTTTGGGCACAAGTGAAGTCATTGAACCTGCTACTTCCACAAATATTGGTCTACATAAAGCAAGCGTTTCTGAGTTTGTTTTAATCAGGCCAAAAAGAGTATGAAATACCAGAAGTAAACAGAGCAGTGCCACCTTTTGCATATGAAGACATCACTGACATTATTTTATTGCACAGATATAGCCTGGAGTTTTCTCTAGCAAAAAAAAATAGCTCCAGAAGAGATGGATCCTGACAACAGTGACTGAACAGTCCTTTTCACTGGATTTCATAGCATAGTCTTGACAGTTGTTCATGTTGCCTATAGGTTGCTAGGCAACAAATAAGGGGGATGGGGAATTAAAACTCAAATTACATTCACATTGTATGCATATTCTATCAAGGGCACATTACATAAATCATCAGTCTACTACTGTACCTTTCCATTCAACCGTTTGTGGGAAGCTCCAAATTTAGCAAGTGAAAAGTAGTTGGCATTTGTTATTACCCTCTCCTGAAAATGTGCACAGTATTAGAAAATGTAGGCAAAATTTGCTGATTTTACTGATATGTGACATGGAATAGGCATACATTTGTTAAACAGAAAGAATTTCAGTATGAAGGGAATTAAAAATTAAAGGGAATAAACATAACTTAAAATAACATTTTGAAAAGTATACAAAATGCTGTTGACTTTTTTGATATTGAAAAAATTAAGATTATATGTGATAATGAGATTATTAGTAATATGCCTATTATTGTTGTTGTTGTTATTATGCCAGATAGATGATTTTATCCACATAAAGATCTCTGCTGTGTAATCTTTCCTCTATTACAGAAGAATAGCAATTGATGAAAGAATGAATAGGGTAAATAAATAGGCAAATAACTTGTCCAGAGTCAATCAATCAAGTATGTGTCAGAGATGAGAGTCAAACAGGTTTTTCTGATTCTACGGAGATATCTCTATACCATACATCAAAGTTGCCTCCTGACCCATAGGAATAATGCTAACATTATAGTTGATTACTTAAAATACTTTTGTCTTTTATCTTAGAATCAATTCTAAGACAGAAGAGTGGCAAGGGCTTGTCAATCGAGGTAAAATGACTTTCTCAGGGTTACACAGCTAGGGAGTGTTTGAACCCAGATTTTCAACTCCAGGTCTAGCATTCTCTCCATTGTGCTTCCTACATACCCTGATTGATTATTTTCTTACTTGGAAAAGTTCATAAGTGTACGTAGGTTCTCCCTTCACTGTATAATCACAATCCCATACAAATTTCTTTACTCACCAAAAAAAAAAGTCATTTCATAGTCAATTTCTATATTTAAACTTCTCCCCAGCCTGATGCTCAAAGAATAGATATGTTTGTCCCTTAGCTCTTACTAAAAACCCTTATAACTTGGTGAGACTAGATTTTGTTCTGCCTTTGTTGCCTTTTCACCAAAACAGTGCTTGAAAGTAGAAATTCAAAGGGGATACTGACAGATAGTGCTTGTGAAAACTTAAATCCCCTGAAATTACTTTGTATTTAGTTTGTTTGAGAGGCAACAGGAAGACATGGCTTTAAGTCTTACATCTTATATATATTGTCTTTGAAATAGTAAGCAAATTACTTAATCTCTCAGTATTCCACATAATTTTCTTTTTTGAAAAATAATTATTTTTTTACTGTTGATACAATTTTAAATAACAATTTTCTGACATTTTCAATCCATTTTCTCTCTTCCTCCCAGGCTTTTCAAAGATTGCAGGCAATATTATATAAGTTATACATGTGTTATCATATAATACATATTTTCGGCTTCATCGTGTTGTGAAAGAAATCACAAATCACTTGCCCTAGAGAAAAAATGAATGTCAGAAATCAGTGGAAAAGAGTATAGTTCAATCTAAATTCAGATTTCATGAATCCATTCTATGGAAGCAGACTGTCTTTTTCCATTGGGGTTGTCATAGATCATTGCATTGTTGATAAAATTTTCTGAGATTATAAACTGCAAAGAAAGTTCATTCCTGCATTGATAGAAGGGATTTCCTCATCCAGGAATTTCTTTATGAAAATTCCAGTATTATTTCTAATATATTGTTTCCCCCATCAGAATGTAAGCTCCTTGAGGGCAAGAATTATTTATATTTTTCTTTGAGTCAACAGTGCTTAGCACAATTTAGTACTTGCTAAATGCTTTTAGATTTATTTACTCATGTGTGTATATATATATATATATATATATACATATCCTCAAGTGGTGAAGGATCATCAGTATTTCTAAGATTTGGAGTGTTTCAAAACATTGAATATCCTCTTATGATCTAACAGGTTCTTCTCATTTAATAATCTTAGTAAAATAAAATAATAGGACTTTAAAATCGATGCAGATATCAAATTTCAGAAATGCAAATATCTGAATCACATACTAATCAACTTTGGGTTTTTAAAAGATACTTTGTGATAGTCCAGTGACTATAAGCATTACTATTTCAATTGAAAATTGGATAATGGAAATGTTTTGTGGAAATAGTTTTAAGAGTTAAATATTATGTCAGTGTTACAAACCAAAAAATTAGATTTTTATAACAAAAGAGATTTGTGGAATGATGCATTGTGGCAGATGAAATTGCTGGGCCCAAATCAGTAAAGATGGATGAATAATCTTTGTAGGACAACTTTATATCCATGATATAGATACATATAGAGATAAAGAAGTGAAAGCATCCGAAGCAGATATTGAAAAAAGGAAGCAGATCATCCCTCTCTACCTTAATTGTGTAGTATCCAGTTAGCTGAAACTTCGATTAGTAACTGTGCTCAATTATTATCTCTTCAGTGTATCTCTTTTTGGAATCTCTTTGCCATCTATAAATTATGATAAAATAAGGATGTCGGTAATATTATTCCTTAAGATGTAGACAAATTCAAGTGGCAGTAATCTAATAATACACAATAACTGTAGACTACATGATGCTTTAAAGCTGGCAAGAGATCTTTATATATATATATATGTATATATATATATATATATATATATATATATATGTACAAACTCTGATGCTATCATCTCATACAGCCATTGAACTGACAGGTCAGGTCTCCAGAGTAGGTAACCAATCAATAAACATTTATGAAATGTCTACACCATACTGCATTTTGATAAACACAGCTACTATTCTCACCCTCAAGGTTCTAAAGTTTTCTAATACTATCAATCTTGAACTAACATCCAGTGTACTCCCTCTAATATCAATCACCTAGTCTAGCCTTCTTGACTCTAGGCTAGCACTACATCCATTGTTCTACTTATCTTCTCATTGCGATTAAATGTATGCAATATTATTTAATCAACATTAACTTTTGTAAAAGGATATTTGATAAGAATATATAACAGGAACTTAATTACATGCTCTCTAGCTTATAGACCACAATGTTTTAGTTGCTGAGGCCAATCATTGCTGGGCAGGCTCAAGCAGAGGGCTCCTCGTGATCTGTTGCTGAGACTACCAGAAAAATATGTTGTGGGTTCAAATTCGTGGACCTCTGATGGCTCTTCCACCACTCCTGTATTTCTCCCCACTGAGAGACCCACAGAATTTCTTCCTCCTTACTCAAAAGCCACTAGGGAAGAAAGAGGAATTTCATTTGGTCAAGCCTTTTGTATGCATATTCAGTTCTAACTCATTGGCTCTTTCAAAAGGTTTTCATCATATAGTAAGCCAATAGGAAACAGTTAGGACATTGGCACTTGCTTTAAATAAGGGAGTAAAAAGTTTCTTTGAGAAAGTAGATATGCATTGGGTACATCATTTGTGCATGTTCTAAGGACTGGATGCTCCACTGAATTCTTTTCCCCTGCTTAAAAATTTTCTATGCACAACAAATCTATTGGAGAGCATTACAAACACATTGTCCATATGCTGTGGGTTCCCAAATGATTCTCAGGGGTCCAAGGAAAGCATAAGCATTGTCCTTTCACATGCTTCTTCAGGGCCATAAAAGAAATTTAAAACAGTTAATATGACGTAGCTCTTATGCAGTCCCACATATATAGGCAGAAATTACAATTGTGCCCCAAATCCAGAAATATTCAGATTCAGAGAACCAAGAACATTTTACAATATTTGTCAGAGGTTACTACTCGCTTTATACTTAACAAGGACCTGTCTTGGATTTAGAATTAAATAGCCTTTTGAAGGGCAAAAGCAATAAGGGGGAGGAAAACAGTCTTCCTGTTTCAAAAGGAAACCTTGTCCCTACAGAGCTTTTCAGAACATGTATATATCAAGAGTCAATTGCCCAGTGCTCAGTGTATTTTAACTCTCTTGTTTAATACTCAAGACCAGAGGAAATAGTTAATGTGAAAAGGGAGCTAAGAAAAGTAAAATGATCTATTTTCTCATCATCAACTTGCAAGCAAGCAAGAAAAGAAGAATTCAAATCCAAGTCTTTTAACACCAACGTAGTCACCACTCTATTGGGCTATGGTCAGATTGCCGGATTTAAATAATTTTGAACTCTTACCTTCTGTCTTAGAATTGATACTAAATATCAGAAGATGGGTAAGGGCTAGGTTAAGTGACTTATCTAGGGTCACACAGGTAGGAAGTATCTGAGGTCAAATTAGAACCCAGGACCTCCTGTCTCAAGGCTTGGTTCTCAATTTCCAGAGCCACCTAACTGCCCAGAGTAGGTTTTGAAATGTGAGTTCTTTCATTTCTTTCAGAAAAATGCTAAATAACTGTTTTTGTGAGGGAGTGTATTTTTGTCACTTGATTAAACTTACATATATTCAAATTGTCTTTTCATAATACTTTAGTGGATTCATGCAAGCAATGATCTAGTTGTATACTCCTATTAGAGCAGTTTGGAACTGATTTTTGCTATCTCACTTAGCATAATTCTTATTCACATCTTTACATAAATCCTTCAAAGAAGATTTATCAACTTTTCACTTTCTTTTTTATTTTGTAAGTGTCGCTGCAAACAATTTGCCACCCAACTAACAATCCTTGTTTTCATTCGATGATTGGTTCACCTCTTTCTGTTTCTGTCTCTTTGTGTCTGTGTTACTCTTTGTCTCTGTCTCTCTGTGTCTTTCTGCCTCTCTTTGTTTATTCATATCTCTAAACTGTCCATAAGTAGATTGGAGTCCCTTAGAAAATAGTATGTTTTCTTTCACCAGAGGTCTTCAAGGAAAGACCAGATGATCATTCATTTAAGAATGTTGTAAAGGGAGTTTCTGTTGACTATAAGGTTTCTCTTAGGCTCCTTTCTTAAGTCTGAGATCCAATGATATTTATACTTTTTCCCTGAAAGTTACCATTAATATAGTCTTACATCTGAGACACCTTATATTTCTCCATTGCCCTTTGAGTCAGGGGCAATTTTGGTTTCCTGGGATTATACTGATTCATTGTTTGCAACCATATAGCATTACTGAGTGAATATTGGTCACTGGGAGCAATTTGAGATCATTGAAAACACTGCATAGTTTTCCCCGTTTTTTTTTTTCATTTATGTGTTGTTAGACAAAATATTTTTTGTTTGTCATTGTTTCTTATCGGGGAGATTCCATAGTGATAAAAAGTCAGCCTGATGCTATGGAAGATTAAAATAAAGGCTTTAGTCATATATTTTTATAGTTTAAAAAATCTCTTTCAGCTCTGAGAGACAATAAAATTCCTTCCTATAATGATGTTGTTAATTCCTATTATTATCATTATAAACATATAAACATATGTACACACACACACATATATATAATTCTCAAATTATAGGTAAATTAAAAATCACCACCCTCCAGAATCATGCTGGACTCTAACATGCTCAGTTTTTTTGATAGACAAGGGTAAAGGAAGCTACAAAGTGCCTGACATAGAATGTTTTCAAAATTATATTCTATAAAAATAGTATGACTTTAATGGTCTTTAAGATGCCATGTTTTCTCATTGTGATATATAGGTATACCATGGTTCTTAAAGATTATTTTTCTTTTTATATTTATTTATATAAAGAACTTATTTATATAAAGAACTATATTTCAGTAAAGTTCAATTCAACAGTTTATAAAATACCTCCTCAGTGCTAGACATTGATAGGTGCAATAAATACAAAAAGCAAAAATAAAAACAGTGTCACCCATGAGTAGCCTACATAGTGCTTGAGGGAGGGGGAAAGTTGAGTACTTATCTTACAGGGATAGGTAAATTGAAAATATAGACAAAGGCAATATATCAATAGAGTGCAGTATCTTGCAGATCTTTCTAATTTCTGGGTCCATCTTCTACTTGTACCTTTATTACTAAAATTACTTTGTGTGTTTTTTTGTATATTGATTTTCTGTTTAGTTTAATGTGTATATTTAGTTTCTTTCTTTACAATATAAGTTCCTTGAGGACATGTATAATTTTTGTTCTTCTCTCCAGGCTGAGCACAGTGTCTGACACATAGTTAAAGCTTAATGAATACTTATTCATACCAATCCCAAAGAAGAGATATGAAAAGGCATCTCCCTTTACTTTTTTTGGTAGGTACGTGTTGGGATCTTTGTTGTAGAACAGTGATATTTGTATATGTTCATTAGTTTTAAAAATGAACTCCTGCCATCTTCTTTTTATTACAAAAGAAATTCCTCTGGAAGGGTTTGAGGGAAGAGATATTATCTATCTACCCACATATACATATATAGATAGATACATAAATATATACACGTATACATATATGTAGATATATACACATATAAACATGCATACACACATGCATGTACATACATATGTATGTGATATGTGACATAATAAATATAGCTAAAAAATTATTTGAAAAGTAAATGTTTATCAGTTGATTTCACCAATACTGTGCCCCTCATAGAGACAGCTACAAATATAATTTAGTTCTAACCTTTAGAGTTATTTTCTGTTTTTTCTAGCCTTTAGAGGTTTTTCTGTTTTTTCCTTCTTATATATTAGTAGCTGTTATAAGAAGACAATGTTATATTCTTTTACCTTTTTTCTACTCTCATGTGATTCTTGTTATTTTTCCTCACCAGTATGTAATACCTTCTATTTGTTGTCATATTATCTTAATACTATATAATACCACCTAAATTACTGACTTGCTTTTTAGATATTTGAAGGACTGCCACATATTAGAGGGATTAGACTTAACTGTTTTCTTTCAGAGAACAGATCTAGAAGCAATGTATAAATGTTACAAGGAAGAAAATTGTTTTGAAGTGGGGCATGGTGGAGTTGCTAATATTTAAAATAGATTGTCCTGCTTATTGGACTTTTTCAAGCAAAATTTAGGATAATTTCTTTCCTAGAACGTTGTAGTGGAGATTATTTTTCAAGTATTTGTTGTACTAGGTGATTTTTAATATCCCTTCCAACTCTGAATGCTTTTGATTCTATGATTTAATCAGATAGGTCTTAGACATCTTTTGGAATATAGTTCCATTTATACTTAATGTTTCACTCATATTTAGTGCATGTTAACAATATTTTCTACTGGTTTTAATTGATGTGATTTTTGTTATCATTTTATGTTACTTTAGCAAGTAAGATTTCATGGCATTACCAAATGCTTCACTAACTGTCCTAATGGGTTTAAAACATCTGCTTTATTTTAGATCATTTGTTTGATCAGGGGATAATTTATTTAGAATAAGGCCTTAGTATCTGTCCAAAATCTACAGTTCTTTCCACATTTATTCCCATAATTCACTCATGATTAACATTAGGTTTCAGTGGGAAGTGGTTTTCATTGTTATTCTTACCTTTAATTTTAAATTTATTTTCTTTTAAAGAAGCATCACTTTTTAAAAAAATCTCAACAGGGAAATTGTGAGGTTTGTATTTTCACAATCTTAATTTTCATTCATTCATTACCTGCTCACTTCTGTGTCCTTGCAATATGACTTTAAGCTTTATTACTTCTCTGAATCTGTACTTTCTAAGGTTACCCACGATCCCTCGCTTGATGAATCCAATAGCCTTTGTTTTCAGTTCTTATCTTAAACTAATCTGGAGTTTTTGATGCTAACATTCTTCATCCTAGATGCTCTTTCTTCTTTTGGCTTCCTTGGCTTTCTCTTTCCTATCTGATGACTTCTTTTCAATATCTTTTTCCGTGCTACGTCTCCTTGCTGTGAGATTTCCCCAGGTTCTCTCCTGGTCTGTTTTCTTCTAATTCTATATACACTATTTTTTCCGATTTCATCAAGTGCTATGAGTTCAATCATCTCTATGAAGATAACCCTTAAAGCAGTACGTGAGCCTCCAATCTCTCTCCTGAATTTTGATTTGGAATTAATACTACCTGGAGGATATCTCCTCTTTCGATGTCACATAGACATCCTAATCATGTCCAAAACAGAACTCAGTACTTTGTCTTCTATACCTGCCCACCTGTCTTCCCAGTTATTCAGAAAAGTAACCTCAGATTTATCCTTGATTCTTCTCTTTTCCTCATCATCCATTTCCACATAGTTCCAAGTTTTGTTATTCTGTACTCATAACTTTTCTTGATACAGTCTCCTTTTCGCTACACACATAGCTCCTTCTAGTTCAGGTCATCAACACCGCTCACCTTCACTACTGTTAAGAATTCTAGTTGTTCTCCTTTTGGTGCCTTCTCCCTCCAAATGATTTTCTTTTTGTTAAAATTATTTTACTAATGAGTAGGTCTTCCTCAGGAACTCCCCCACTCAAAAAACATAGTTCTCCATTGACTATTGCATAAAATAGAAACCTATTACCTCAGGATTTGACATCAATATGCAATGTATCTCACGTCTACCTTTCCATCTTTATTTCATTCTAGTCACTATCACAAACTTTCTCTTTCAGCAAAACCAGACTATACATATATATTCTGTGAACATGTAGATACACAATGATTCCAGGAAAATATATATGTAAACTGGAATGCATTCTCTCTTTGTTTTTGCCTCTCAAATTTTTTTTTCTTTCAAGAATCAACTGCCTCCCACTAGCCCAAAGTAATGCTCTCTTTCTCCTCATTTCTCCTTGCACTTTATTTGTGCACATGTTTTATACTTGCAGTAGAATCTAAGCCCCTGTAGGGCAGGGATATTTTTATCTCTCTATTACTTGTACCTAGAGCCATGCTTTGCACATAATTTAATGTGTTGACTTGAATTGAATTAGGAAATATATTTCTGATAGTCTTGATGTAGTAAAATGTTTGCCTATTTATTTGTCACATTTAAAGTTTATTTCCCCGTTTTTTTATTTCTTTTTGATATCATTAGTTCCCAAAATTAAAATTAGTTATTAACTCCACATAGCCAGAGACTGAATTCAATATATTTTGTATAGAAAAACATAATGTGTATCAATGAGAGTGCTGAGCACTCAGAAAAGGCTTAGTGATTGATTGATTCATATTGCCATCTTTAGTATTGTTTTCCAAAGTGTCATAAAATGCCACAGATCCCAAGCTACTTTTCATGTATTATATTTTCTTTTTCTGTTTTTTTTTCTTATTAACACAGAGAAATGGGATAATGGTTTCCTTTTTCTAGTAACTAAATATCTTTTCTAGAACTTGGGTTTCAGTGAGCTAAGGTCTTTGCAAGCTAGGATTGGATCAGCAGGGTGCATAAAAGCACAAAAGATAAAATACTTTTCATGTAAAGTGTAACTACAATTTGGGTATTTCTTTATAATATACTCTACAGATAAAATAGCTGCCCATGATGAATATTCTTTGATTTGGTTGACTTGGATACTCTGAGTAGCTTTGTTCTCATGAAGAGACATAAAGTATCTTATTGGCCCTGGTTCCATGTGGTGTGCCATAATTGTTTTGTTTGTAATAAATAAAACTGTCATTGCCAAAATAAGAGTGTTTATTGTAATTTACTTATTGCAATTCAACCTATTATAAATCACACGAGCCAGAAAATCCATCCTGGGGAGGTGCTTGAAAACCCATTATTTATCAGGAAGATTGCTCTTCCTAGGATGTATTGCATTTAATAGCCATTATAGGAAGAGTGAAAGAGAGAGGACAGGGGAACAGTACTGTATGTCTAAGGTTCTTCCTTAGAGGATATCCTAGCTGTGTAATTTTATGTGGTAAAATGGATAGAGTATTGGATCTGAAATTAGGAAGAACTGAATTCAAATCTGACCTCAGGCACTAGGTATACACTTCTGGAAAAGTCATTCAGCTTCTTTTTGTCTCATTTTCTTCAACTGTACAATGAGGATAATAATAAGATTTACCTACCAGGGTTGTTGAGAGGAACAAATTAGATATTTGTAGGGTACTTAGCACAATGACTGGCACACCTTAGGTACTTAATAAAGGCATGTTTCCTTTCTTTCCATTTCCCCAAATTTAGCAGGTAAGAAATAGTGACCATTTAACTATGGGACAAATACTTAAATAGTGTCTTCCTGCATGAAAGATGGATTTCTTCTTTGCAGTTAATGAATCTGTTCAGAAAAAGGGCAAGAAAAACATTTACTATATTAAAACAAATGATAAAAGTTTATTCATTCTTTTTTGGTGCTGTATTTATATATGTTCCTTTTTTGTTGTAACTAGCAGATGATCTCAAAAGCTAGAAGTTACCACAGGACCTGCTATTTGAAAATTCGTTATTGCCAGGGGGAATTTGTAAGACTTTTTAAAAGAAACATTTTAGCCACATGGTAGGTCTCCCTCTTTTTGGTGGTTGTGGACCCCACCTCGAAGTTCTTCCTTCTATATCCAAGCTCATGAAACAGATAATATTTTTTCGCACTATTCAGTATTGGGGTCAGAGTAGCAAAACATGAACAGGATTTGGTTTCAGTCTCCATAACAGAGGAGAAAGAAAACTTCTATGATATAGTGAAAATTCTAACACTGGTACTTGTAAATGCAATCTCTTTAAAGAGGAAAGATTATTCCCGTCAATGGTTCCAAATAGACCATTAATACATGGGAAATGTGGTTAAAGCCACATAATCTGTGTAGGATTGCAAAATTGAATTCAACCTTCCTTAATTTAATGCAAAAATATTACTAATCTCCTACTATGTGCCAGGTATCATGTTAAGTTCTGGAGATAGAAGGCAAAAATGAAGCATTACTTTTACTTAAGGAACTTACATTCTACAGCATGCATGTAGAGAAGTGTAGTATGGGGATTGGTGGAGAGGGGTGTGTGAATTGAGCTACTCAGTACCTCAATGGGAGAACTTTTGTCCAAAAGGGCAAAGCTGATAGAACTAGAATGATAGAAAGGAAGAGGAAAGGGCAAGATGGTGGCTTATGTTACTGATTATAGAGCTTATGTACTGCATAGCCTCTACCCTGTGAACATAATTATAGCTCTGGCTTAGAATAGAGGGGTATTGGTAGCTTCTTTAGGATGTGGATATGAACAAATTAAGATCTCTTTTTATCCATTATGCCAGTTCTAGCAATGTTGTATACTAGGTAGTCTGAGTAGAGAAAGAGGAAAGGCTGAAGAGTCTCTTTGAGGGAACCCAGTCTGTGAGCAGACACCCAGTCTAGTAGGTAGGTTTGACTAAAATCCTTCTAAGTGTACTGTAGCCCGGCACTCCAGGTTCTTTGTTCATATACCTTGATTTCACTCCAGAGAATTACTGTTATGTGAAGAAATTCTTTCAATAGAGCTATCTTTCCCCCCACCAAATAAGACACATTCTGTAATACTTCATTCCATAGGCCAACTAAAAAAGGCAACTCTAATCTGCAATGAGTTGAGCTAATCAAATTATCTCCAAACACTGCAATTTATTTATTCAACCTCTGAATATTTGAAATGACAGGCTGGGGTATAGTAGGGGAAAAGATGATGTTCTTAATCCTCTTAACAAATATGCCAATGGGCATGTCTAAGTTGTAAGGAGGAGTCAAAGATAAAAAAAAAAAACACTTCACTTCTTCCAAATCTCATCAAATGTGTCAAGCTTCTCTAATGAATTTTTTATTTAAGCCCCATTCACTGGGTGTCATCATATTGATTCAGGACTTGGTTCAGACACCTGATTGGTTTTGACTTTACTGTAGCTCAAAACTCCCTGACTCACACAATCCACTAGTCCCTGTTTCTCTCAATGGTAGGAATTACAAGAGTGAGTTGCCAGACCAAGCCTAATTTCCTCATTTTTTAAAATAAAGGGATTGGACTGGGTAGATAATCTCTTAGGACTCTCAGCACATAAAACTAGAGCTTAAAAGGAACTTAGATGATGTCCAATCTAATTGTTTCATGTTATAAGGAAATTAGTATTTACAAAAGTGAATATTTAGAATCAAGAGATTAACACAGGTCCACCCTGCACTGTACCTTAGTGATCTCTTATTTTTTGATAGTTGTTCAGTCTTTTTAATAATGTCTAACTCTTTGTGACTCCATTTGGGATGTTCGTGGCAGAGATATTGGAGTGGTTTGCCATTTCCTTCTTTAGCTCATTTAACAGATGAGGAACCTAAGGGAAGCAGTGTTAAGTGATTTGTGCAGAGTCTCACAAACATGAAATGTTCAAGTCCAGATTTGAACTTGGGTCTTCCTGCCTGTGTAACTCCAGGCCAAGCTCTTATCCTCTATGACACTTAGCTGTCCTAGTTTTTTGATATTTTGAGAAAGTAGAATTGTAAAAATGGAGCCCCATAATGTAATATTTTTGTTTGTTGCTAAGTACTAGAAGTGTCATTTTTCTCTGAATCATACCCTCAGCAGTGCTCTACCTTGTTATTTGAAGATGTCGTAATCTATCATCCTTTTTGAAGAGGTTTAAAGATAAGTTCTCTTTGTAGTTAATTTAATATTTCATAGGACTTCTGGTAATGGATGAGTAATAATCCCTACCATTTTATAGTTTTCTCCTATTAAAACTCCCTAATTTGATATTAATTATATATGTATACATATACATATTAAAATATCCTATCTATAAATAATTTTCCTGTAATTTTAAGAACATTTTTGTCTTGAGCTTCATAGTAGGGCCTCTAACTGATTCAGAGTTTGGGGCTTGACTTCATAGAGTAATTTATGAAATGCTAAATGTACTTGAGAGACCTTGTTGAGGTCTAGGTGGAGAACAGTTGTCTGAGTCAACAAAATCTGGGTTCATTTCCAACCTTAAACACATACTGATGGCATGACCATTTTCAAGTCACCTAACCTTTTAAATTCATAGAGCTACATCTGAATGGACCTTACATGCCACCTAGTCCTGCTTTTTTCATTTTGCAGATGGAGAAACTGAGACCCAGGGACTTTGTGACTTGTCTAATATATCAGGTCTAATAGTATACATCAGATATGAAATTTGAATCCAGGTCCTCTGACTCCAGAACCAGTGGTATTTCTACTGTTTCACCTGCATCAGTTCCCCATATTACTAAGGCTATAATTTGTAGAACAGAAGCTGCTCTACTTTGGTAGCAATAGTATTTTCATTGGGACTTCCCTATATCAATGAAATCACAAGTTTTGTCTTCTAAAATGTATGTCATCCTCCATGAATTTTTTCTAGTTTAAGGAATGCGTCTTCTTTCACAACATGATAAATGTGGAAAATGTGTATTGTATGATAAGGCATGTAGAGTATATGTCTTGGGGAGGAGGCAGCATAGGAGGGAGGAAGGGGACGTGGACTGCAAAATGTTGGAAAATGATACTTACAAATTGCATCAACATATAGGAAAATAAAATAAACATTTTAAATGTACATCATCAGGCTTTAAAAAGATTTTTAAACATTTTTCTTCCCAACAAACCTGAGAGGCAGGAGATATAAATATTATCTCTATTTTACAGTTAAGGAAATTGATATTTATACAAGCTAAATGATTTTTCAAAGTGCACATGGCTAGTTGCTAGGTAGGGTTTGATCTTCATGTTATGTCTCCAGTCTTGAAGGGACCTTCATGTCAGAGTGTTCTTCTCATACCTATTAGCAAATTGCTTACCCATAGAGAACTGTTATGTGTTATTGGGAAGACTGGGAAAATACTCATTTTCAAATGAAATGCCTGATCTGTGTGATTTGATTAAGATGTGTGGGCTCAAATGGGATTTAAACCAAGCAGTTGTCATGTGGATGTAAATATTGAGTGAACAGCTGGTCTAACATCCTACTCACCAGTGGAAATTTAATAGAAATCTCCCATTTGGTCAATGTTTTCTCAACAGAACCCAGTTGTGAGGAAGCCACTTACCTGCCCAACTCCATGGTCTTACTCTTCTTAGGCTGCCATTTGTCAGAAAGTCTTTAAGGCCTCCTCCCCCCACCCCCATATCTCAACTGGCCACCGTAAATATGAAGACACAGGATTATTGTTGGGGAAATTGCCTATGCTGATTAATTTGTCTTTGGGGTGTAGTTGTTTTTATCAGATAAATGAAATACTGATGGCATTTCAGTGCAACCTGCTATGGTGTTTGGGCTTTATTAGTTCCATGGCAAACATACTGATACAAATTGTCATATTTTAACAGACAATTTTAAACCTAATAAAATACATAATTTAGAAACTTGTTTTAGAATTCTGTAAGTGGTATCATTGAAAGAAAAGAAAAGTCACTGCACTCAAAGAAACTGGTTTCCCCCTGAACTTACAAATGAACATAACACCATCTCTGTCTCTCTCTGCTTCTGTGTGTGTGTGTGTGTGTGTGTGTGTGTGTGTGTGTGTTGTGTGTGTGTGTGTGTGCGCCGTCTTTCTCTCAGTGCTATTAACTACACAATAGGATACTGGTGCCCGAAGGTTGTTATTAATCTTTATGCCAAAGTGTCCCCCAGAATGGCTGTGCCTCATCTGGCATAAGCCATTGTGGCACATTTTTTGACTGGAAATATGGCTTTGGAGAGTTAATGAAAGTAAGTCTATCTCATCTTTTAGGATGTTTAAGTTAGTGAATGTGATGAGATTTCTAGTGACTTAAGATAGTGAAGATTAAGAGTATGAAAATGGAGTGTAGATTGCTTTGTAGCAGTGATCAAACGGTTATAGATTTAGAACTCATTGACATGTTTGAAGTCATCTCTCCCAACCCCCTCATTTTAAGGGTGAAAAACTGGGACTTGTAGAGAACAAGTGAAATGTTTCAAGTCACACAGGTATTAGGTATTGCATGGAACATTGCTAACTAGAGTGGCTTTATCAAAATGGCATATGATATTCAATTAATTGGCCAAGAGGGAAGGTATAAAAGTATAAAATTATTTATTTAACAATAAATTTAAAAATCAAGGTGTTTCTAAGGTCACTTATTAAATTTGTTTTTATACCTTGCCATGGTAATGAAAGCAAGTCCACCACTGGCAAGGGGACAGTATCTCTCTGTATCTCCAATCATAGAACTGACCTTGCATTTTCCACAGGATTCAGTCAAGGTACAATTAGTCTTCTAACAAGTATTAGAAGGACCACAGACACATAGTATATCCAAGATGTAACAGACTCATTATGGTTTTTCAATTTATCTTGAATCCTTTGTTGGAATTATAGGTATAATCTACTGAATTCAGACAGAAACCATTGATGTTAGAAATTCTAGCTCCAGTGTGATATATCTAGAGTCACGGAATTCACATAGGTATAGTTAGGTTTTTTTCTTAAAATATTATCATGCTGAGATATATTGACTAAGATGAAATCATTTAATTTCTCACTCGGACATATGGAGTACCTATCATAAAGCCAGTTTTTCAGTATTTAACAAAGTGCCTGGCATATAATGGGCACTTAATAAATTCTAATTAGCCTGAATTTCCATTGCAGACCAGAGATATTACACTGCTTAGGATATATTAAGATTTATGATTATGTGTCTACAAAATTCTTTGAGGCACCAGATAGAAATAGCTATTTTCTCTAAGCCACTAACACATTGTGATATGTTCCTCCCTCCATTTTTCAATATATTCAAATTCAATAACTATTCATTAAATAACTGCTCTATGAATTATGAATCAAATCCTTTAACATCAAATTGGGGAGGGGGTGTGGATTCCTTTTGACCTGGAATTTTTGAAAATGCTTTAGCTCAATGAGAGCAGAAGCTTTGTAATATCCATACTTATATTCTCAATACCTAAATCCAATAGTTTTGCACATAATCAACTCTTCATAAATGTTTGTTAATTCAGATGCAATTCAACTGAATCAGAATATCTTGCAAAACAAAGATCTAATGAAAACACCAATACTATCAAGTTAAAAAGAGAAAGCAGAATAACCCCACAGAAAACAGAGGAAATAAATTCCCAAAGATGTAAGTGAAGCCAATAAACACTAATTGTTGTTGTTCAGTCATTTCTTACTCTTCATGATCCCATTCTGAGAATTTTCTTGGAAAAGAAAATTGCCATTACATCCTCCAGTTTATTTTTGCAGATAAAGAAACAGATGCCAATAAGATTAAATGACTTGCCCAGAGTCACAAAACTAGTAAATGTCTGAGACCAGATATGAACTCAGATCTTCCTGACTGCAAGTCCATATTTTAGCCACCATGCTACCTGGCTGCTCTAAGCTTTTTTTTTTTTTAATTACATATTGAAAATTTTCCATAATTATTTTCTGGCATTTTGAGGTTCTCCCTTCCTCCCACCCCTTCCCTTTCCTCAAGAGAACAGGTAATATGATATAGGTTATACATGTATTATCATACAGTACATATCTCCATGTTCATTTGCTAAAAGAAGACACTTATCGCTTGCTCTAAAGACAAATTCATGCCTTAAACATTTATTACGCACTTAATATTTGTGAGAAGCCTCACTGAGCTCTAGGGATACAAAGAAAGACAAGAACTCCTCACCAAATATTTGACCTCCATATCACTCCAAAATTCTCAGTTTTTCTAAGAAAGAAGCCATCACAAGAATAATACGTTCAGAGTAAAAATGGGACCCAAAGACAGTGGTGAGTTTTAAATGATTCGTGTTTGCATTTCCCAGACTACAAGGGAGAAATTGTAATATTATCCCCAAATATATAAAAAATAGATCTTTGAATGTTATTTCTGGATAAGAGGAAGTTCTTTGTATATGTATTATTGTTCTTACTGCCTCCCAGCTGTGTTCAGCTTTTAGGAGATGACCTTCACTGTACCTTCTATACATAACTCATAAAATGCATGGCTCTGGAGAGCAATTATGGCAGGGGTAGGATGTGCTCTCTTGATTATGCAGTAAGGTAGCATTCTCCACCTCCATTTTTGGAGGATATTAAAGGGAATATTAAAAATGCTGCAGTTGTTCTGCTCGCCTGATTGTAACAGTGAAGGAGGCAACATTGATTCTAGCTGATGGCTCTGAGTTTCAATGTTATTCAGCAGCACCTGGTGGCTGGCAGCTGTTGGGGATTACTGCAGGGTCCTTCCGTAGGGACACTGTAGCAGCAACAATAAATCAGATTTTAACTGGCTACTGAAGGGGTTTGTTTAAAATGTTTAAAAGTATTTTTTTAGAGCTAATGTTAAGTCTAAGTGTTGAGCTAAAAACAATATATACTATATATGCTATAAATACACATAGGTATATATGGGTAAAATTACATGTTATATACTATGTAGTATGTGTAAATATGTATGTGAAGATCTATACACACAAAATTACCAAAAATACGTGAGCCTCAAGATATGCATTACTAGTACACACACACATATATGATAGATCCATAAATGTATATGGATCTATCATTACACACTTTTGCCAAAGAGAAGAGAGTCCCAAGATATGCATTATATACACACAAACATATACAGTGTACATGTTTGCCACATGAGCCCCAAGATATATATATATCAAATGTGTGTATTTGTCTTTGAGATATATATGTGTGTCTAGGCATGTCTTCACACATATATAATGCATATTTTGAGACTGAATTTGGTAAATATGTATCATCATGATTAAGCATGACCTGAAGTAATTATTTTCTCCTTGAAAGTATAACATCATAAAAAGTGTCTCAAGCCATCTCAGGAAATATGAGTATCAAAATTATATTGTGAATATTTAATGTATTTTCTATGTTGCATATAAACATATGCATGTACATATATTCATGCATGTATACGTACATATTACATACCAGGTAAGGAAATCCAATGATTGCCTCCAAATAGAAAACTTGGGTTTCAAACATTATAAAACATACTGGTTAAATTTAGCAGCTCCTTTGACAGACAAAAATTCTGCAAATGACCTAGAGCAGTGATGGGCAAACTATGGCCCACGGGCCACATGCGGCCCCCTGAAATGTTCTATTGGCTGGGAAACGTTATTCCTAATCTGACGAACACAATGAATAGGATACAGTACAATGAAACTTCGAAAGAGTTGCCTTAGAAACAGACAGACAGATAAGCATTTCCTTTCCTTTGGCTCCCTCTTTTAAAAGTTTGCCTATCCCTGGCCTAGATTATGTAAATACACACACACACACACACACACACACACACACATATATATATATATATATGAAAACACATATAGGTACACACACATATATGCATATATATTTGCTTTATATATTGTGTATTTTGCATGTTATGTGTGAACCCCCAGTGCGTCTATCTATATTGATTTAGGTGAATTAAAGAGTACTTCTCAGTTATTAAACTCTCTTACAATGTTGCTTATGTATACGAAGTTCATTCCAGTGAACAACATTATTTTATTAACTTCTTTAATAAAGAAATTTACATTGGTATTGTAATTTAAATAAACTCCATAACTACCTTTCCTACTTTGAATGGGGAACTTAAAACTGTAAAGTCATTCAGATGGAATTAATGATTTATTTTCTCCAATGTGATACTTACTGAGAGGGACAGCATGGTTCAGTGGATAGGGAGCTAGTTTCCAAGACAGAAGAACTAGGTTCATTTCTAGCCTTTTATACATACTACTTGTATGACCTTAGCAATTCATTTAATCTCTCCGTGTTCCAGACAGCTCAGGGCAAGAATCGATCTCTTCTAATAGGAGGAATTCTAACAGATCATGTAAAAATCATATCTATTTTAGTTTTCCACTATTAAAAATAAAGTCCTATGATTCGGAAGTCTTGATAGCTTTTTAAAAATTTTAGGTGCCTTCTTTAAAACCAAAATTATTTTCCAATAAAACTCTTCCCCATAAAATTCTCCCTTGTAATGAAGGTAAAGTGAAGCAAAATCAGATGATATGATGAGAGTGACTAATACAGCTGTCTTACGTCATATGTGTCATTCTGTACCCATATTTTGTCTTATCGTTTTGGAGAAGTGTAATAATCATGGTTTGGTATTCAAGGCTTTGCCCCAGTGTACTTACATTTAGATTGCACAAACAAATTTTCTCAGTAGATAAGAAATAACTGAAGGAAGAATAGGTTAGGTGTTTGGGGCTGAAGTACTGATCTGTCTGGGGTTTTCTCCCAAGTGGATGCTGATAGAACAAAGAACAAGGCTTTTGAGTGGTTTTGAGTACAGGAGGGGAGAGTTTATTTTTCCCTTCCTTCTATTCCTCATTTTCATAATGAAATCCCCAACACCAACACGCCCTTTTCCCTTACTAGACCTGTCCGTTTTCTCAAGTTTTTTTCCAGGAGGACCAGCCTCTTCTCTGCAAACAGCAGTGGCATATCCCATTATACTAAGATTGAGTGATTTAGTACTACTTTCTCTCTGGTGTAGGAGGTAGCTCTTCTGACTTGACAGTTAGATTACAAAAGACATCAGATCAAATGTATCCTAAAAATGTTATCAGAAACAGAAGAGAACATCTTCAACAAAAGATCTATCTTTTAAAAAATTTTCCTTTCAGCATTATATATATATATATACATTCTAGTTTTTTTTTACAAATATATATATATATATATATATATATATTTGTAAAAATAAACTAGAATGTCCAAACCAGACAGCAACACAACAATGGTAAATAAGTGGTGATACTCGACAGTAGATGTAACACTCTAAGTCAATTAAGAACAACAAGTAATAATAATACAAAGAAATCCGAAGAGAACTATATAAAATAATTCAAAACCCAGCAAAAAGGCAATGTTGGTAAGAACAGAATGATTCTGGCAATGACCATATTAGAGGAAGGGAAGGGCACAATTATACAGCATCTACTTAATGACAGGCACTTTCCAAATATTATTTCATTTGATCCTTACAACAACACTGTTTGGAAGTGCTATTATTATCTTCATTTAGAGTCTAGGACAATAAGGCAGTCAGAGTTTAAGTGACTTACCCTGTGCCAAACAACTAATAAGTGTGTGAAGCCAGATTTGAGCTCAGGTACTCCTGACTCCTGACTCCAAGCCCAGCACTCTATCCATTGTATTATTAACTGCCTTAAAAGTGAATGGCAATGGATTGCAAAGTGTAGTGATGACAATTTTGTTACTTAAGAGTTATTTATGATACTTTATTCACTGAAATTACATCATTTGAATGTAAATAATTATGTTAGCTTGAGTGATTTTTTTAATGTTCAACACTATGATTTTAATGAAATGATAGTAAAAAATAAAACTCTAAATTCCATGGGTTGAATTACATCATTCCCAAGATCCCTTCAAACTCTGATTCACATGTAGAGCTGAAGCATTCTTTTTTACAATAAAATGAATTAATCTTAATTTTATCTTTAAAATATTGATCTAATTTAATAATAGCTTTTTAAAAAAATGAACTTAAAAAAACTAACCTCTATGTGCCAGGGACTATTCTAAATGATTTATAAAGATTATCTCATTTGGTCTTCATAACAACACTTAGAGATAGGTGCTATTATTACCCCCATTTTAAAGTGGAGGATACTGAGGCAAACAGAGGTTGAGGGAATTGCCTTGGATTACATTGATAGTAAGTGCCTGAGGCCAGATTTGAATTTAGGTCTTCATGATTCTAATGACAGCATTGACATTCTCTTGCACCATCTAGCTTTTTCTGTCACCTACATTTTTCAAAGTAATACCCCAAACCCCTCTATTGCAACCCCATAATTACAAAGAATTTTTAAAAAGGGAAATAATTCATCAAAACTAAGATATCAGAAAAGTATAATAGTTTATGCAGAATTCCACAGCCACAGACCACCCACTTCTTTACAAAGAAAGGAGGAAGGTTCATTCTTATATGTCTTCTTTGGGATCAAACTTGTTTATAATCTCTATTGCCTCATTTTTTGTTGCTTTTTCCATTTATATTATTGTTCTTAACTGTTTCATCTATCATTTTTACATTATATATTTAACAGTTGATTTGAGCCCTTTTTCTTGCCATGTACCCCATAGGTAAATGATTGATACTATCTGTCATGAGGGCTAAAATGACCACCTCAGTCCTTAAGAATCCTACTGCTTTTAGGAGATGGATAATAAGAATGATAGATAGCAAGAAATGGAATATTGGCAATATAATGTTTTTTCTCTGCTAAATGGAGATTTGGGGAGTAAGCAGTTTGGTGTTTTAGTTTTGTCAGGGCAACAAAAAATTAATCAAATGATGCAACTCCTGGATGACTTAAAATGTGTTTTAATTGAGGTGTATCTCAATAGTGTAGAATTTTTTCCTCAAGCATAAACAGGTCTTTTAGTGTTTATGCTTTTTTCTTTAAGCAGTTTACTGCTTCAATTCTTTTAAAATACAAGAATTTAATAAATATCTGCTTCCCTGTATAGCTCATCATCACAATTTCTTGTTCCAGATTTCAATTCTGTACAGTAAGAACAGGTATATTTATTCTGAGCCCATAATCCCTTACCACTATGTGGAAAATATCTCATCTTGCTCATTTTACTTTGCTCTTGACTAACTATTCTCTTCAGTTCCATCCTTCTCTTTCCCTCCACCCCCGTGCTAATAGAGCTTTCAGTTCCTAAGGCACAAAAGGACCTCTTTCTGAAGAATAACTGAAATTAACAACATTCATCATTTTGGTGGCAAACCTTGCGGCCACCTCAGTTATTTATAGCATGAGGTCTTCACCCTTTTCTGTCACAAGGGGTTGCAAATCCTGCAAAAAAAAGTCTCACATAGAGAAAAGAGTCCACTGATTGCGGTCCTATTTAGAAAACTGTCCCTCTTCCCAGTTGCATGTTTATGAAATCACTATGATTTCTCCTTTATGCCTTCTCAAGCTTTCATATGATTAAGTTTGGTCGTACCTAATGGAAGAGAATTTCTCTTATTCTGTGCACAGGTGGCCAGTCCATCATTTGAGTCTTTTCAAGCATTTCAAGCTGCTGCCACTGTGCTTTGCTTCAAGGCTGAGCAAAGTAAAGACCTAACTAGAGATTAATCTCACGACCTCCCATTCTGAGAGCACCTGTTTCTCTCACTGCTATTTATTTCAATACTTTCAGGGTCACAGAGGAAAATTTTTTTAATTTTTTAACTACACACATACATAAATACATATATATTATATTTATGAGGATAAAATGGGATAATATTTGTGAGACACTTAGCAGTGTCTAGTATATAAATAGCACTTAAATGCTTTTGTGTATATGTACATATAAACACATATGAGTGTATGTGTATAAATGCATACTCATTTATATATATATATGTGTTTATATAAGATATATATGCATATATATATTTATATCTACCTATACACACAGTATATATATATATATATATATCAAAATGTATCATATATGTGTTTCAAATGCTAGCACCTGGTACATTATTTGAAAATTGTTAATGAGTGTTAGGAGATTAGAAAGAGCTCTACATTTTAATGACTTTTTCAGATTCATTTAATTAACAAAATATAATATAAAAAGGAATGAATTTTCTTGTAATTGTATGTAGTAGAGTCTGAAAAAATTATGCCTAGATATCCCTGGACCAATTCTTAGAGATATCGGTATTTCATTTTTCCATCACAACCCATCATCACTGTCTAGCATTAAATCAAGGAACTTCTTTCTTTAATGCTTACCTTCTATCTGAGAATTGATACTAAGTATTGAGTCTCAGGCAGAAGAGTTAAAGGGTATTAGAGTTAAATGACTTGTCTAGCATCACACATCTAGGAAGTATCTGAGGACAGAGTGGAACCCAGGTTCTTCTGACTCCAGGCCTGATACTCTATCCACTGTGTTATCTAGCTGCCTCCTCAAGGAATTTTTTTATGCCATATAAGACAGGATTAGAATGAATAGATAGGTTTAATGTTCTAACTAGCTGAGTTCTTAATAATATTAAAGCAGGTTTTTTAATCATCTAAAATAAATATATAAAGTGGGAATTTATTAAATATTTGTTGGTTTAGGATTAACTTGCTGAGTAATTGCTTACTGTGCTAAGTGCAAAGTACTGTGCTAAGTGCTAGAGATTCAAATCAAAGTATGACAGACCTAGCTCTCAAGGAACTTACATTCTAATGGATGAGAAAACACATAAAGGAGAGCCATGACCATAAGGGTGCACTTTGTTCAGGGAAATAAAAGGGATTGTGAGTAGGACCTTGTGGAATTAGATTGATACCCAGAAATAATGGAAGATTATAATTATGATGATTATGATATTGGTTCCTCTTTCCAGAAATGGAAGTGGAAGAAGAAGAAAATATAAACAGTGCTCCAAAGACAAGGCCTCATTGCAAAAGTTTTTCCAAGACAGCAATGTAACTGTCTAAGAAAGTCTAAGAGCATTTAGCACAGTACTTTGCACACAGTAAGCAAGTCACCAGCAAGTTTATCCTAAATCAATAAGTTTTTAAGAATGAAGTGAATTGGGGACAGCTATGTGGCTCAGTGGTTTGAGAGCCAGGCCTAGAAATTGGAGATCCTATATTCACATCTGGCCTCAGATACTTCCTAGCTATGTGACCCTAGGCAAGTCACATAATCCCCATTGCCTATCCCTTACTGCTCTTCTGCCTTAGAAGCAATTCATGGTACTGATTCTAAGACAGAAGGTAAGGGCTTAAAAAAAAGAGTAAACTAAGATATGGGAATCTGTCCAAAGTGTTTCACACATTTCCCGTCTTTTCTGAAGCAAAGCATCACTAATGTTATTTATCTTAACATTACTCATTAGTTTAATTAGAGTCTTTTGAACTTCTTTACCTTGTATAATGTTGAAAAGGATTTTCTTTTGAGAAGATAGAAAATTCTTCATCCATGATTAGTCAAATTAATGCGTCTTTATCATTAAGAACATTCTCCAACTACAAAAATCAAGCCAATCCAAGTAAATGACTCCCTGCTTTTATAACTGTAACTCCTACATTGGGAGAAGGTGAAATCTATGAACCTCCTAACACGAAGGTCTTAATATTGTGTGTGTGTGTGCCAGATACTCTTTTTGCAGTCTGATGAAGCATATAGACTTCTTCTCTGAATAATATTTAAAATGCATAACATAAAATACATAAGATTACAAGTTAAATGGATTCCATTGAGATGTAATTATGAAAAATTTTTTGTAAAAATAAATTTAGGGACTATAACTTAAGAACCTGTGCTCTAGATTCTATGGTTCTGGGATCAGTAACAAGTACACGTGTTTGAGTAAAAAAAAACTAACAAAATTAGAAATCTCCATAAATTAGAACATGGGAATCATTGAATCATGTTTACTAAACCACGTGTGGCACAGAGAGACTTTTATATAATCCATGCTGCTGGTGTACTTGGATACATCTGATCCCTTTTTGAAAAGGAAACTGAGCAAAAGAGAGGGAAAAAAGGAGAGCACAAGATTTTTCAAGTAATTCAACAAGACTCTTCTTCAAATGTTTATTGAACTGAAATATTTGTAAATAAGAATAATATCCAAATCCAGCTTACTGGCCTTCTTATGATTTATTATTCAATAGGCATTTATTATAAGCCTATTATGCACCAGGCACAGAGCTCAGTTCCAGGGATACAAAAAGTGGCAAAACATAGTCCCTACTCTCAAGGAGCTTGCTTTCTAATGAGAGAAACAGCATGCAATAAGAAATAAACAAATTAATTTATATATAGGATAAATGGGAATTAATTAAAAGAGGGAATGAACTGGAATTAAAAAGGGTTAAGCTTCCCATAGATAGTGGGATTTTAGTAGAGACTTATTGGAAGCCAAGAAGGTCAGTAGTCAGAGTGGATAAAGGAGGTAGAGCATTCAAGCATGGAGGGTGGCCAGAGAAAATGCCCGAAGCCAAGAATTATAATGTAGCGCTCCTGGAAAAGTCAGAAGGCCAGTATAACTGGATGAAAGAGTAACTATGAGGGAGTAAGATGTAAGGAATTTAGAAAGGCAAGAGGGGCAAAGTCAGGAAGAACTTTGAATGCTAAAAAGAGTATTTTGTATTTGCTCCAGGAGGTAATTGGATACCACTGGAGTTGAGAGAGACAGACAGACAGAGACAAAGAGACAGAGACGGAGTGAGGAAGAGAGAGAGAGACAGAGAGAATGTTTGGAGTGGGGTTATATGCTTAGACCTGGGTTCAGGAAAATCACTTCAGTGGCTGAATGGAAGATGGATTAGAGTGAGGAATGGCTTGAGTAAAGCACACAGGTTCACCAGCGGACTATTGTAGTAATCAACATGGGAGCAAGGACTTGGATGTAGCAGGTGAGAGATAGTTAAAATGTTAGAGTTGGTTTGTAATAGTCAAATGTTGATCACTAAGTCTCTGGTCCACTGACTATGAATTTCTGCATATTTAGTTAGGCCAGGACACAGAAAGTAAATCTAACTAGATGCCAAAATGATACTTGAAGCCTTTGCATTATGGCAATAGTCACCTAAACTTCAACAGCAGATTCTTATAGTAACTCCATTCCATAATAAGGAACCTGTATAACTTTATAGATGATTAAAGTATTAATTCTAAGTTAAACATTGTACTTCCAGAGTACGAACTGTTTATTTCTCCCTTAAAAATCACAATTGAAATTCAGGACTGTTAAGTTCCTCTGGAAAATCTTGAAATGCCAATATTTCTACTAAAACATCACAATGAAAACCACGTTCACCAAATGAGGAGAACAGCAAATGATGAAAGCAAAGCAGATGCCATGTTGATGCAAAAGTTTCCATTTGGCAGAATTTCAGGTAGAGTTACTTTCCAACTGAGAGAACCACTAATTCAAAGTTACAGAGTCTTGTACACAATTTAGTTGAATGTATAAAACACACTATACTACTTCATATGTAGCCATCAAAATTCAAAAAGGAGGGTAAGTTCTGAAAAGTTACTAAGAATCCACAGAAACCTATGAACAACTTTTAAGTCTTCTTTTCAAATCCCAGGTGTGTAACTTAGTTTCTGTGTAACTGTGTGAAGATATCAATATCCCCAGTGTTCATTTTCCTCATCTGGATAACAATGATACGGACCAGATGTCCTTTAGATTCTGTGCCATACTGTGTTTTCTTCCCCCTGGCTTTTCTATCTTAAAGTTGTAGAGATTTGTTTTATTATCATCATTACTGTGTTCAATTTTATACCACTTATATGAAATACAATATAAAAGACTTACAACTTTAAAATCTAGGATGGGATATTCATCATTATCGAAGGTGTCCTGAGTGTTCAATGACTGATGACAGTGAGCACTTTAACTGACATTGTATTCTTCAGAAGAAAAACAAAATGTGTATTTTTCTTCATCAAGCGTTAGTCTTCATCAAGCAAGTATCTAGATGCCCATAAGCTCTTGATCAAGTGAGGTAATGCACGTAAAGGTCTTCACAAACATTAAAGCACTATACACATATAAACTGAGATTATTAGAGAGGGGGTGATAAAGTAGAGATTAAAGGAAACCTTTCAGGGGTCCTACTTTTTAAATTCCTTTAGAATTTTCATGTATTTTTGCATGGTTTGACAGTTGAAAGATGGAATGCATGAATTGTAAGTAAAATAGCATACCTACTTTTGACTGTTCAAAGGATTTCTTTTTGCCTATCTTACTCACAGAATTGGAAATGATGCTTGTAAAATGTGGCTTTTAACTTGTAAGGCTGTTTATGCATCTGGAGTTTGCTTATTTTCCCAAATGTGTGCACTTTAAAATCACCATTTATATTATGTGCTCTTCTGGCTTTTGACTAGAGTTGAAGTTTGGATTAGAGACAATGGGTACTGTGATGTACACTCTCTGAGTGTGCATCCAGCTGAGAAAAAGTACCAGTCTTCCCTGTGTTTCAGTCAGCAGGAGGCTCTCCTTTAGTTTATCTGGTTGAGCTGAGGCCTGTCATCTGCATGCCATCCAGAATTTGAAGGTAAAATTTCCCCTAGTGTTTTGTAGCTTCGATGCAGAATGCCACAAAATGTTCAATCTATCCAGGAAACAGGTGCAAATATCATTTATGATAATGATAACTATAAAACAGAGTGAAATTTTATATTATAATATGTAATAGACCTAGGGTTCTGGTGTGAATATCAAACAGAGCAGACTATTTTTTTTGCTACAGCTCAGGTTAGATTTAAAAGGCTACAAAAGCTATTAGATATGACTTTCATCCTTGCTATAGATAAGAGCTATGTTAAGAATTATCAATATGGATATATGTATATACTTATAAAAATATTGAAAAGCAATTTTGCCTTTCTCAAAGGGCAGAATTTGGCTTGGTCACATTAAATTCATTCACCTAAAATACAAGGCACATTGTGAATAGAGCACTGTGTTTGAAGTCAGAAGGATGGATTAGGTTTGGGCTTTGTATTTATTTCCTGCATGATCTTGGATGATTCACTTGTTGTGAGTCTCAGTTTCCCGATTTATAAAATGAAAGAATTGTCTATTTCCTCATTTCTTATTCCAATAAAAATAATCAATCGCATTCATGGAAGAGAGGAGGAAATAGATAATCATATCCAAAAGACATAGAAAGATTTGTATGAACGGATGCAGAGTGAAATGAACAGAACCAAAAGAACAAGTTATATATGTAACATCAATATTATGAAAAAGAATAGTTTTGAAGACTTTTATAATCTGATGAAGAATGAGATAGCAGAACCAGGAAAACAATTTGCAGAGTAGCAACCAAAATGTAAAAAAAAAAAAAAAGACATCTTGGAAAGTTGTAAGAACTTAGATCAATACAGTGACTTTTCATGATTCCAGAGGTCTGATGAGGAAGCCTACTATGTATATAGGTGTATTTTGGGAACAGAATTATATGCATACACATATGGATATATATAGACATCATATACAAAATATTATATATATTTATATGGACATTATATCTAGAAATATATCATTTATATCATAGGTATATATAGAACTATATATAAATTAAATTTTATATAAGCATGTATATATCTATAGTTGTATACAGACATTAAGAGAATTTGTTTATCCTTACTATGCATATTTGTTATAAGAAAAATTATTTTCTTTTTTATGGGAAGAGAGGCATGGATAGGAGGAAAAATAAAATTTTGGTTAAATTTTTTTTATTAGAGAGGTCAGGGAGTACTACAGATGTAAAATGTTACAAGCACTTTTTGATAAGTTTTATTCTTTATTCTTAGTTTTATATAACTAATTTACTTCATTATAAGAGACCTCTTGGGAAATAAGAGTAATTTGTAAAAATTTGTAATGTCAAAATAAAAACCACATCAATAAAAAATTTTAAAACAAAGGGATTAAACTAGATGAGTTATAAGGTTCCTTTCTGCGCCAAATTCTATAAAGATTTTATTTAATTTCTTCAATAATTTCTTTTTCTACTTTCATTTTTAAATGATCAACTTTTGAGACTTTCAAGTTACAATTCATTGTTTTTGCCTGTTAGGTAGCTAAGTGGATAGGTATGATGGATAGAACAATGAGTTTGAATTCAAATCCAATCTCAGACATTTACTAGCTGTGGGACCCTTGGAAAGTCCCTTAACTTCTGTTTTTCTCAGGTTGCTCAACTATAAAATGGTTATAATAACAATACCTACTTCAAAAAGTTCTTGTGAGAATCAAATGAGATAATATTTTTAAACATTTAGCACAGTACCTGTAATGTAGCAGGTGCCATATAGTTGCAAATGCCCTTTCCTCTTTCCAATTAAGGGCAGTCAAGCTAACAGGCGTCATTTAAGTACAGAGAATAATACCTCCATAAGGAAGGAAGTAAACCTTTCCTCAGCATCCCTCAGTATGTGAGCCCCCACTAGACTGAGGAAGAATGTTTGCAGGTAGTTTGCAATAAGATTTTCCATAGCAGTGATCTCCAAGAATGACAGAAAGCTAAAGATCTTGATATTAGAAAGTAATGAAGGCAAGAGGAATTTTGCAAGAACTCGAAAAGAGCAAACCATGATTATATTTCTGCTAATGACAAATAATAATGTATATTCATTAGATCGTAAGCTCCTTAAGGTCAGTGACTATCTTTTACCTTTTTATTGGCCCCCAGGGCTTAGCATAGGTCCTGGCACATAGTAGCATTTAAGAAATGTTTATTGAATTGAGTTTAGGTGTATATTGTACTAAAGGAGAATGTTAAAAGGATGAAAGAAGGTCTCTGTAACTTCTGGGTTCTCAGGGAGCATAAATAGATGTATATGAAAGTCAGCACTGAATAGCAGAAAGAGTACTGTCTGTGAAGTCAGGAAAACAGCCTCAAATCTTCCCTTTGGCACTTAACCAGTTTTACTACACTTGGCCTTAACTTCTCTGGACTTGTTTCCTTTTCTATTAAACAGGAAAAAAAATAATATCTAATCATCCCAAGGTGTAGTTCAAATGTTATGAATTATGAAAAGTACTTTGAAACTTTGAAGCACGAGAGATGTCATTATTGTTATAGAATATATGTAAAATGTTCCAAAGAGGTAAAAATTGTTGATGGCATTGAGGAATTCTGATTGAAGGAGGGCAATAGGAGAGTTAATTTAATAAGAGAGATGGAAAAATCTCAACACAAATAATATCAATAAGAGAGAAAAGGGAAAGCTGCCCAATGAAGCCATTTTAGATACACAAGGAACTAATTAATAAACTTAGATTTTAAAAAGATGCTGTAATAGATGGAAGCTGGAATAGGTAATGGAGACTGAATATAAGAAAATGGCAAGATACTGTTAGAATCCTGAAGAGATCATTAAAGAGTGAGTTGAAGCTAACAATGACAGCAACCAGAGATATTGTTTTGTTTATTTGTTTTGCTCTCTTGGGAACAAGAGGAAAATCCAAGTAGGGTAGGACCACACCGCTAAGTAGGTGGAATTATGCTAAGGGGCCAAAGAGGGCAGAAAAACCACAATTTCATCTCTCTTTTCTTTACCAAACAGAATGATATTGAACTAGAAAGGCTATAAAAATGGTTACTGGCAAATTTTTAAAATTCAGGATAAATAAGAAAGAAAGAAGTTACCTCAAATCAATGAGTTTGAGCCATAATATTTAGGTAAACAAAATCTCAGGATAATAAAAGTGCTGGTAGACATCATTTGCTGAGCCACTTTTGGTCAGCTTTGAAAAAATGTGACATGTGGGGAGAGATGCAATGTGGTAAATAATGATTTTCAAAAAAGTGAGGAGGATAGGGTATTTAAAGGATTTGCTAGTGAGTTTGACTCTGACTCTTGGACAATTTTTAGCACATATAACTAAAGGAATAGGTAAAAAGCATTTTAAAAGGGAAATGACATATACTAAAAAACAGCATAAAACATCAGAAGGTCATGACATGGTTCTTTCTTTTTTGTTTTTTTTTTTAAGCAATAACACTAATTTAGTGAGAGAAGAGCAGTGCCGAGGACATCATATTAGCTCCTTGATTTCAACCAGGCATTTGACAAAGTCTAGTCAAATATATATGTTAGGATCAACTAAATTCACTTAATGGTTTTATGCTTAAAGATGTTAAACATCAACATTTGTTATTCTATTATTGCTTTGCTTCCTTTTGGATACCTAACGCTTAGGACAGTGATGGGCAGAGAGTAGACACTCAACAAATTATTGTTGACTTCTTGTAGAAGTCTGTGGAGGACAGATGTATGAAGACAATGAGCACTTGAATTTATGAAGAACCTAGAAGGTGCAACCAGTAGGTCTTAGCTTTGAAAACCAAGTTTTAATATTCCATTTGAAATAGTACATTCTGAAAAAGATAAGACTTCTTACTGGTCTGGGATATTATGTGACTTTGAAGTACCTGCATTTGACTTTGATATACCCACATTTGGAATAATTTTCAATGAAGCTCAGTATCTCATAGCCTAGCAAAACCTGTATTATTAATATGTACCATATATTGTTTCATTATCTTCTGAAATGCCCTAGGATGCATGTTCCATGGTAAATACTAGAATTCACAATTCAAATAGTGTATATGTAAGTATAGGTAATTAGATCAAGACATTTATTATGCCTGGAATTTATTGAAGTAACTATTATTTTGAACTATTTCTTTTCTTTTGTTGTTGTTGTTATTTTAATAAGAAAGTGGGATACTTTTAAAGGAGAGCTTTCTTTGATGACTACTTTCAGAAAGAGATAAAGGTTCTTAAGAGGTTACCATCTGGTGGAGTTACATCAAAGGAGATCTCTTAATATAACTAAAATCCTAAAACTATAGGATTAAGTTTCTGAAAGCACTGGTTTCATTCTTTATGCATTTTGGTACCTTTGGTTCGTAGTTTTAAACCCATGGCCTGATCTGATTTGGATGAACGTAATTATGTAAATGAAAATATTTTCTTCAGATTGGGAATGTAACTCATATTTTTCTAACACTTTAAAATTTTTCATTATATTTTCCTGTTTCCAGTCCTGTAAATCAAGTAGTAAAAATATTATTCCCATTTTATAGATGAGGAAATTGAGGTTTCTTGTGGTGACGTGTTCATTTATTATCACACAGCTAATAAATATTCCTCCTAAGATCTGAAACCAGGTCTCCCTACTTGGACTTTATTTCCAGAAATATTAAAACTCTGTCCAACTGAAAAGATATGTGAGGAATTAGCAGTTGTGCTTCCTGCTTTGAGCCTCTGAGTCCTATTGCAAAGTACAAACTTCTGTATTAGTTATAATATACATCTAAATATGACAGAATATTGGTTTATTGGCTCTTGTTAATAATTTCTTGAATTTTCATAACTCTTTACAATTTCTAATGTGTTGAGTCATTTGTTTTCCTTTTTATGTGTTGAATCATTTGTTCCCCCTTTTTCAGAGGAAATAACTGAGGCTCAGATTGGTTAAACTACTTGTCCAATCTCATGTAGTTAGTAAATTCTCCAGCTGGTTTTCAAATGTCAGTACTCCAACTCTTAGGAATTCTTTCCAAAATGTCAGTTTTCTCTAATTCAAATTTTGAACCCATTTTCTACCTATTAAAAAATAAAAATCTATTCTATTCAAAATATTCATTATTCAACTTTATTTTCACAGGTTGTTTCATGAGGGTCACCTACTGACATGGATTTCGTATAATTTTTTCTGACATAAATCTAATTTTGAAAAGATACATTTTGACAGAGAAGAAAAATAACTGCTTGATCACATGGATTGATGGGGATATGATTGGGGATGTAGACTCTAAGTGATCACCCCAGTGCAAATATTAATAATATGGATATACGTCTTTATCAATGACACATGTAAAACCCAATAGAATTGCTGATTGGTTATGGGAGGTGGGTGGGAAGTGGGGAGGGAAAGAAGTTGAATTACGTAACCATGGAAAAATATTCTAAATTAATTAATTAAAAAGCATTTCTCAAATCTTAAATAAGTAAATAAATGAAAGAAAAGACACATTTTAGTAGATTTTGCAGATGGAATTATTATTATTAGCTAGTATTTAAAATGCTTTAAAAAGTGAAAAGCACATTACTAGTATCTCATTTGACCATCACAATAAACTCTGAGTGGTAGTTATTGTTGTTATGATCCCTATTTTACTGATGAAGAAGCTGTAGTAGAGAAACATTAAAAGATTTACTTTTAATACAAAATACACAATATAATACAAAATAGTGTCTGAGATGGGTTTCGAACTCATCTTCGCAAATCCAGGTTTTGTGGTGTATCTATTGTGCCACCTGACCTATTCTATCTAGCTGAATAGAATTCTATTCTTAATCTAAGAAGAAAAAACACATTTTCTACAACTTTAAGGACAGAGTCCAACATTCTTTTGGAAATGAATATTTTGGGAGAAATTTATCACCATTCATACTAATTTATTCCTTTTTCTTTTTTGCATTATTTTATTTTATTTTTAAACATTTATTAATATTTAATATTTATTTTTAGAAAAGTTAAAATGGTTACATAATTCATGCTCTTACTTTCACCCCCTGAGCCCACCCTCCCACCATGGCTGATGCATATTTCCACTGGTTTTAACATGTGTCATTGATCAAGACCTATTTCCAAATTGTTGATAGTTGCATTGGTGTGGTAGTTTCAAGTCTACATCCCCAATCATGTCAGCCTCAACCCATGTGTTCAAGCACTTGTTTTTCTTCTGTTTCTACTCCTGTAGTTCTTCCTCTGGATGTGGGTAGTGTTCTTTTTCATAAGTCCCTCAGAATTGTCCTGGGTCATTGCATTACTGCTAGTACAGAAGTTCATTACATTCTATCTTACCACAGTGTATTGGTCTCTGTGTACAATGTTCTTCTGGCTCTGCTCCTTTCACTCTGCATCAATTCCTGGAGGTCTTTCCAGTTCACATGGAATTCCTCCTGTTTATTATTCCTTTGAGCACAATAATATTCCATCACCAGCATATACCACAATTTGTTCAGCCTTTCCCCAATTGGAGGGCATACCCTCATTTTGCAGATTTTTGCCACCACAAAAAAGCGTGGCTATAAATATTTTCATACAAGTCTGTTTATCTATGATCTCTTTGGGGTACAAACCCAACAATGCTATGGCTGGATCAAAAGGCAGGCATTCTTTTATGTCGCTTTGAGCATAGTTCCAAATTGCCAGCCAGAATGGTTGGATCAGTTCACAACTCCACCAGCAATGCATTAATACCCCAATTTTGCCACATCCCCTCCAGCATTCATTACTCTCCCCTTCTTTCCTTTTAGCCAATCTGCTAGGTGTGAGGTGATACCTCAGAGTTGTTTTGATTTGCATTTCTCTAATTATTAGAGATTTAGAACACTTTCTCATGTGCTTATTGATAGTTTTGATTTCTTTACCTGAAAATTGCCTATTCATGTCTCTTGCCCATTTATCAATTGGGGAATGGCTTGATTTTTTATACAATTGCTTTAACTCCTTGTATATTTGAGTAATTATACCCCTGTCAGAGTTTTTTGTTATAACGATTTTTTCCCAATTTGTTGTTTCCCTTCTGATTTTGGCTACATTGTTTTTGTTTGTATAAAAGCTTTTTAGTTTGATATAATCAAAATCATTTATTTTACATTTTGTAATTTTCTCTAACTATTGCTTGGTTTTAAAATTTTTCCTTTTCTAGAGATCTGACCAGTAAACTATTCTATGTTCACTTAACTTATTTATAGTTTCCCTCTTTATATTCAAGTCATTCACCCATTCTGAATTTATCTTAGTGTAGGGTGTGAGATGTTGATCTAAACCTAATCTCTCCCATATTGTTTTCCAAATTTCCCAGCATTTTTTGTCAAATAGTGGATTTTTGTTCCAAAAATTGGTTTCTTTGGGTTTATCATACACTGCCTTGCTGATGTCATTTACCCCAAGTCTATTCCACAGATCCTCCCTTCTGTCTCTTAGCCAGTACCATACTGTTTTGATAACTGCTTCTTATTTACTCCTTTTTCTGTAGGAACATAAGGGTCTATTTTTTTATTTGGCATATTTCTTGCCTAACTGAAGTATTGGCAATCTTAAAGAAAGAGAGTGCCCTCAGTTTTCCTTTGAATAGCTGAGCCAGAAGCAGGTATTTGTATCTCAGGAGAAAACCGTAAGTGGTTTCTCTGTGATTGGAAGAATGTTCTACCCTTATAAAGGTCTTTGTGGGTTATGGAACAAGGGACTACCACATAGGGAAATGTGCTAGAAAAAGGTGTTGTGTCCCTCTTTTTAAATGCCTCTCATTTCTTTCTGTACTTCAGGTTTTAGAAAGAAAGACAAATACTAATCTGGGTGTGTTGTACTTCTGTCTGTTTTCCATGAAAAAGGCAATAAGACTACAGTGTATCATTTCCAAGAATGCTACTGACAAAACACAGGCTATGGGGCACATCAGCTAGTTTTATGAGCTTCAGAGTTCTAGGAAACCTGACCCATAGGAGAGCTCTCTAGTGTTCTATGTGATATTAGAAAGGGAATAACAAAAAAGGGAAAAATCTGATACTAAATATCTCTTTGGTAGGAATTCCTTGATTTATGGGACTTAAGTTTTTCTTTTTTAAAATAACCAACAGGAAAACAAAAAAAATAGTCTTTTAGATAATATTGCAAGTATTTAAAATTGTGCGTTTGTAAATGTATTTTTAGGCAGGAATTAGATCTTGTTTTCTTGAGTTTAGGAAATATTGCTGAATTTGCTGATTTGCCAAAAATTCAAAGAGAATTAGTCCACTGAGAAATTAACTCTGTATACTCAGAATTACAGCAAACTCATGTTAACTGTAATAGAAGAGAATCAATTATTTCATTTAATACTGAGTGAAAATTAATTCTCATTATATAAATATTGATGGGGGGATAATTTGCAACCAAAAAGAAATAAAAGCATGGTTTAACATATACAAGCAAGATTTTAAATCAAAGGATCTGAAACTGAAAGAGATCTGAGCCGGTCTCCTTATCTTCCCCTTGAGAAAATTGAGACTAAAGATATTAAGTGACTTACCCAACTTCAAATCAATAAAAAATACCAAAGTTGGAATTTTAACTTAAGTGTTCTGACTCTAAGTCTTACATGCTTGGTCAATGGAAGTTAGGTTGATGATAAGATCTTTTGGTGTTTAACTAAGAAAGGAAAAAAGCAATTCAAGTTGTACCTGCTAAGTATCACTTAATGTAGACATTACATCAAGAATAGAGATGTAAACAAAAGCACTTTTCTGTTAATATAATAAGAAAGGAGAAGCTAGGTGGCTCAAAGGATTGAGAGCTAGACTGAGAAAAGGGAGGTCCTGGGTTCAACTTTGACCTCATACACTTTGTACCTGTGTGATCCTGGGCAATTCATTTAACTCCCATTGCCTAATTCTAACCATTCTTCTGCCTTGGAGCCAACACATAGTGTTGATTCTAAGACATACTGTAAGGGTTTATTTTAAAAAATAGGGATAAGGAGATGGTAGAAACAGTCATCAATAATTTATTTTAGCAAAGATCACAAAAACTTAGAAGATCAACAAAAATAATAAATTCTTACTCAATCACAAAACAGTATCAAAGTCAGAATTCTGGATTATAAGATGATATGGTTTTAAAAAAAGAATTAAAATAAAAATCAGGTGAATTTTGAGACAATTTACATACCACTCATAAATTTTGCTTTTAAAATCAACAATCTTGGGATCAACAAATACTTTTGTTAAATTAGTTGTTAAAGATTGAAAAGTCAAGAAGATAAATCATATCAAAGAGGGTGAGCTATTTATTTCTATAACTAAGAGGATTGTACTGCCTTTCCCTATGAAGTTATTAAGACCAACAATGGGATGGGGTTTGATTTAGTTTTCTAAACTTGTAGAAATATGTAATGTTTTTTTTAAACTCTTATCTTCCATCTTCGAGTCAATACTGTGTATTGGTTCCAAGGTAGAAGAGTGGTAAGGGTAGGCAATGGGGGTCAAGTGACTTGCCCAGGGTCACACAGCTGGGAAGTGTCTGAGGTCAGATTTGAACTTAAGATCTTCCATCTCTAGGCCTGGCTCTCAATCCACTGAGCTACCTAGCTTCCCCTGAAATATGCAATTTTTAAATGAAATTTCAAATGTATCTATATATCACTTCTGTTTATACTCTATGACCTTACTGTAGGATATGTGAATGAGGAAACTACCTAAAGACTATTTCAAGGATCATAAATTTGGTATTCAATCGCTAAATGATTTATGTATCACTCTTTAATGGCATCAAGATAGGGACCTTCTAGTGTTGGAAACTTCCTCCACTGATGCATATTCAACTTTCTTGTAACTTAAGAAATGGGGCTAAAGGACTTCCCAGAGTCACACTGAATTTGAATGACTTTCTCAATCCAGCTACTATATTACTGAGATGTGATCTAAACCAGGTTTTATTATGCTTAGTATTCTGTCTGTTATGTCTCTCTTTCCATCTACTATGCCCCACTGACCTACAAAATCACAGACTTGTGAGATAGAAGGGACCCTGATAGTCTTGTAGTCCAGGCCATATGTGAAGGAATCCTGGCTAATGCATACTCACCACATATCATTCAAGTTGAGCTTATAAGGTATTTGCACACCTTAGATACCTTTGCATACTTACTGCATACCAACCAGATAGTTATTCTTCAAAAAGGGTAAATTTACTTTTTTCAAGGCAAAACATTTCATTTATTGATGACTGTAGTTTTTAGGAAGTCCCCCTACCCCACCTAATGTCAAGCTTTGCTGGGAGCCCCTCAGAGAAATAAGGGTTTCCATCAGGATCCATTGAGTCAATGCAGACAGCAGAGCCTTACATTGATCCCTATTGTTTGAAAATTAGGCCACAGGATGGATGGATACCCAACTAGACCCCTCTGTGTGACTCTCTTCTGATCAACATTTTTTATTATTAAAATTACTATAATCTATATTTTAAGAATAGCATCAAATTTTGTAGTGTAGATATAAAAATGTCTTTATAGAAATCCATTTTGGGAATTTTCTTATAGAATTCCCTTTAAGACTCTATAATAAACCAGCATTTAATGAGTTAATAATTACACCCTCAGTGAAATAGCAGAAGCTGCTCTTTTATCTGTCAAAAAATTTGAAGGCCACAGCAATGCAAAAGAAAAATAGCTTTTTGCCTCAATTCTTTCTCACGCTGAATTTAACCCTATGAAACAAAAATATTCTCACAGTTTGCTACTTTCCTATGTTAGATCTGTCCCCCCCCAAATTTGAGGGTTCTCACACTATAATCCACTTTTGAAATATGTTGAAGTTCTTTTAAAAAATAAAACAGATGAAGTAGACTTTTGGTAGCCTTGAGAATTGTTTAGCCTGGATATAATCGATATGCAGAAATACATTTTGTGTGCCAAAATTTTATGTAACCAAGTAAAATCTTGATTTCTTCCCTCTGTTTTGAATTTGAAATGTAAATTTTCTCAGCATTTGTGTGACTGTGAGAGAAAGGTATAAAAATAAAGATTCACAGGAAGTCTGAGAGAACAGCTTCCGGAAACCTTCTGTGTCCCTGACTCTCTCTTCCTCCCTCTCTGTTAAACCATCACACCTCTCAAGATAAATGGAAACTGCTGGCTGGCTTCCAGAAAAGCTTAAATGCTGTCTTTGCAAATTTCATAGGGTTTTGCTCTCTGGGACCAAACAAAGCAAGTTTCATTCCTTAGTGTTATCTCTAGTACCACTGACCTCATACTCTTCCTCAAAGGCCTTATATCTTCCCAAATATGTGCATTTTCACTGGATGTCCCTCATCCTTAGAATTCCCTCCTTTCTTTTTTTCTGCCTCCTTGCTTCCCTTGCTTCCTTCAAGTTCCAGCTAAAATATTTTAGAAAAAATCCTTTCCCAGTTCCTCTTAGTTTTCTTTGTGGTTATCTCCAATTTCTCATTCCATATATGCATATGTCTTATCTTGCATGTTCATATTTGTTTGTATGTTGTCTCTCCCATTAGACTGAGAATATATTTAAGGCAAGGACTATTTTTAAAAATGTTTTGTATAACTAGGTATTAGCACAGTGGCTGAAAGAGTAGACATTTAATAAAGAGTTTTTGACTGAACTTAATTGAGGGAAAATATAAATCCTACAAGTATTGTTTGAATAATTACAGCTCAAAAGAAATAACAAATACTCCCCTAGAATATTATATAGTAGAAAAATTCCCAGATAAGGGATTAGAAGAGATCTAGGTCCCAAGTCTATTTCAGATATTAATTTTGATACTTGGCAAATCAGTTGACCTCTTAGCTTCAGTTTCCTCATTTGTAAAATGGAGATAAAAAACATCTAAAAAAAGCAATGTAGAGTAACAATTGAGAGAGACTAGGCTTTGGAATCAGTTCCCACTTTTGTGGTCATCCCACTTTTGAAACATACTTACTGGAATATCCCAAGCAAGTCACTTCACCTCTCCAAATATCTCTATTTCGGTGTAGGTCCAGAAAGAGTTGCCTCTAGCAGTGAAATCAGAAATGCTGGATAGTTTTGAGGATTAAATTATACACACACATACACACACACAAACTCTTGGATCACAGCTTTGTGTCAGAAGGGCTTGCATAGCTTAATGAAATTTAAAGCTATGCCATGCAGGTTTACCCAAGATAGGACAGGGCATTGTGGAGAATTCGGACAAAAGGTGAATCACCAGAGAAGGAAATAGCAAACTATTATTTTGGCCAAGAAAACCCTATGAGTGATATTAAAATGTTAAAAGATATGACATCAGAAGATGAGCCCTCAGCTTGGAAGGTATCCAACACACTATTTGGGAAGAATAGAGGACAAATACAAATAGCTCCAGAAAGAATGATGTGGCTGGGTCAAAACTGAAAAGCAATTCAGTTACAGATATGTCTGATGATGAAAGGATAGTTAGATATTACATAAATCAGTTTTGCATAGGAACCTGGAATATAGGATCCATGAACCAAGGTGAGCTGAGTGCTGTCAAACAAGAAATAGAATGCTTAAATATCGACATCTTATGTGTCAGTAAACTTAAATGGATGAAAATTGGTGATTTTATTCAGTTAATCATTGCATATACCAATGTGGACAAGAATCTATAGGACTAACTGTGAAAAAAAACCTGATGTTAAGAAAGATTGAAAGGAAAAGGAGAAGGAGATGGCAGAGGAAAAGATAATGTGTTATTGAAGCAAGGAACATGAACTGGGCAGTTTTGGGGAGATAGTAAAGGATAGAAGAGTCTAGCATGCTATCTTCTATGGGATCATAAAGAGTTGTACATGACTGAAAAATAATATATACATTGCTTTGCAAGCTTTAATAAAATTCAGCACTTCAATAGATTCTTGATTTTGTCAGTGCAGATATTATATAACATTTCTGGATAATTCATTAACCGAACCTATTGCTACATTCTAGCTAAATAAAAGTGTGTGTGTGTGTGTGTGTGTGTGTGTGTGTGTGTGTGTGTGTGTGTGTGTGTGTGTATTCAGGAAAAAGTTCCCGCATATAGGACATGAAAAAAGATTTCCTATATGAGTAGTTAAAGAAAAACAATACACAGTCCTTATATATAATTTTGATAGTCTTGTAGATTTCCTGATATTATTGATATTGTTTTTGGGAGATATTGATCCAAAGTAAGGCTAAAGAATCTCATTAATCTCATTTTTGTTTGAATATACTACTTTGCAAAGAGTCTAAAATCATTTAAAGCTAGAGTATGACTATAGCTTTGTTAGATGGTCAAGAAGAAATTATTTTCATATATGTATAAAATGGAAGGTAGCATGGGAGAAAAAAGACCAACTACATCAGAATTACATTAAATTGGAAAATTTAAATCAAGAAAACATATAGGAAGTCACGTTTCCTTCCCTCTGTACAGTGTGCAAATTCATGCATTTTAAATGTGAAATGGAAAATTTCATGGTCTGAAAAGCAGCAGTGAACTCTGTGATCAGGGGCAGATGCATGGCACAATACACCTGTGGAAGCCTTTTTCTCATTTGAGGAAATTACCTTTGAAATGTTCTGACTATATTATGGAGCTTCACAACCATTTTCAATGATTTCATTTTAGTGGAACAAAGTGCTCACTCCTTTCTTGCTCCTGAGAATCATTTTTCCACTGCAGTTCCTCTGAAAATCCAGAGGCAATATACTTATAGATGAGTATAGATGAGTATGAGTATGTACACTTTCAGGCATGCACACACAGACACACACACACACACACACACACACACACACAGAGGTATATCAACATCGAAAGATATTACATCTTTCTATATGTAGCAATAAATATGGAAAGCATAATCTTTCATGTTTTATCTTGAATGTCTATTTGTCTTGTCAGTCACAATATGGATAAATGTACCTTTAATCACTTGTAAATTATTTTAGATAAATATTGACATATGAATTATCCAATAGAATATTTACTTTGAGATGGGATACAATATAAAAGGCATTAATTTTGAAATTCCTTATAGCTAACCAAAAGAATATAAATTTTGCTACCAATCACAAATGTACTTGTCCCAAATAATGACTTTGAAAACATTTCTGCTAGCCTGCATTAAAAACATCGTTATCAAATGGTTTGGTAATTTAGATTTTTAAATGAGGTAATATTTGCAGATATTTATCATTGGTACTGTGGCACAATTGAAATCACTGAAATTTATGTACATTTTGTTTTCCTCATGTAGATGGTAAGTTGTTGTTGTTTTTGCTTTCATAATAGAAAAAGAATAAGTAGCAAAGAAATGGATGATCACCTTCCCTCTGCTAGGTGAGAGCAGTCAGTTCTAAACTCCAATAATATCCATACTGACTGTAACCATGTAATTATTCCCTCCAGCTAGATTGCAATCTCCTCAAGGGCAGAGAATATTTCTTTGTTGGTTTTGTATCCCCAATGTCTAATACAGTCCTTGGCACATAGGAAGTACTTAACTTTTTGCTTACCTGCTTTTCCTGAATTGCCAGTTTCCCTAAGAACAGAATTTCAATAAAATGTTTTCCCCTTTTTTTAAGTTAGAATTCTTCAACCCAGGGTCTATAATGGATCTGGTGACACAACCGTTGCCATCATTGATGGTAGCAGATGCTGATGTAATTTAAAGACAGTGACAGCATAGAATAGCATCAAATTGATTTTTTTTCAGGCCTTTCAAGCCAGATGTCTCTTGGCATTTACAGGAAAAAAGTCTACTGTGTACAAAGTTGCATATTTTTGTGTGCAGAATCTCAGTCATGGTATGCAGTTTATAGTGTGTTGACAGCCATCTGCTTAGATTTTTTTCTATTCAACCATAGCTAAAATTGAAATTTTTGCAAAGAAAAATATTTCATATCATCTTGCCTTAAAACAACAACAAAAAAGAAAATTAATTTTCTAGAAATAAAAATTAAAACATTCTTCTTAAATAATAAGTCATTGTATAGAGTGATAAAGTGAACTTACCAATATACATTTATTTATTGCTAAACTATAATCTCATTGAGAGTAGGAACTAAATATGTTTTAATAAATTATCTTTTTTTTCTTTTAGATGAGCTTAATCATTAACAAATAACAAATAATTCAGTTTATAAGGAATAATAAGAAATAGGGTTGTATAAAACAATTTTATATGGTTTGGGCATTTAGAAGATATATTAAATGCAACAAGGGAGGAACAAAATGTTCTTTTAGCTTGGATCCCCTTTTGGATTTCACTGTATTGTCCTCTCTATTTTTTAAGCCTTTACCTTAGAATTGATTCTGAGTATTAGTTCCAAGGCAAAAGAGTGGTACAGCCTAAGCATTTAGGGCTAAGTGACTTGCTTGGTATTGCACAACTAGAAAGTGTCTGAGGTCAAATTTGAACCAGGACCTCCAGTCATTATGTCTGACTCTCTATTCACAGAACCTCCTAGCTGTACCCTCTCTATATATTTTTAATGTATTATTGTACTCTTTTAGTGGAAAAATTCTATCACCACTTCCTAACATGTTCCCTCATCCACCTCATGCTGTAATTCACACATTTTCGTGATTATATTCTCCACTCTTCATTTCCCTTGCCCAGCACTGGGTTATATATATATATATATATATATATATATATATATCATATGTATATGTATTTTCATTTTTTAATTCAGTGACCTAATGTTATTACAGTTTCTGTAAACTTCTGTGCAGGTTTTCTTATCCATAAATGGGGTGCTTTTTGTAAACACACATACAGAGACATACACACCCTATGAACAATTATGGTTTAAATGTCTATTTTAGGTTTGCGTGCCATTGGCAGTCTGATGAAGTCTATGGATCTCTTCTCAGAATAATATTTTAAATGCGCAATACAATATATTTAAGGTTACAATAGAAACACCTTATATTAAAATGCATTTAAAAATAAAAATATTTTAATTTAATTTTTAAAATTTCATTTAAAAATAAATCAATTCCTTTGTCCTAAGTTAATAACTCTTAAGATGAAGATTCAAACAAAGATCAAATTATATAATTTTAACTTGTTTTAGAACTCTGATCACAAGATTATCTCACAGAAAAAATGAGACCCAAATCAATTAATGACTAGCATATATGAAAATTTGTGGAATAGACAAAGGTCTGTAGAAAGTAAGAGAAGGAAAAGATCATTGCAGTCCTGCATAACTAAGTAAGTTTTCATGAAGGATATATACATTTAGCTGAATCTTGAAGATATGAAAATTGCGTTAGAATTATGTTGCTGATATAAATCTGTATTATATCTTTCATAAATGAAAATTTTGATTAACATTTGTAGTACAGATTTCTTAATGGGTAAGCAATATGGTTAAAGGCATAGAGATGGGAGGTGGGGATAACCCAAAGTTTTCAGAGAGAACACTATATAGAATCATATCTATAAAGGTGGTAGTTAAATTCATGGGTGTGAGACTGACAAAGGAGAGAATATCACAGGGAGAAGAAAAGAGAGCCAATAAATAAATAAATAAATAAATACATAAACTTAAGGACAAAAATAAATCTCTGGGCAATACTCATTTTAAGGAGTAGGAGAACTGTTCAGAAATGCATAGGCCTACATATCCTTCAGGTGCCCTATAGTTTCTGGAGTACTGATCATAAAGTAGCTGGGAATCCTTACTAAACAATTGACTGGATTACTATCATAGGTTCCTTGGGGGCAAGAACAAAGTGTTTAATTTTTTCCTCTGGTTCTTTGAAGAATGCATTAAATTACTATAGGCCCTTATTAAGCACTTGTTCAAATAATTTCATTGTTTTTGTTTTTCATTCACCTCAGTTGTATCTGAATCTCTTTGACCCTATTTGGGAGTTTCTTGTCAAAGATATTAAAGGGGCTTGCTATTTCCTTGTCCGGCTCATTTGACAGATGAGATAGCTAAAACAAAAAGGATTAGGTGAAGTGGTCCAGATCATATAGCTAGCAAGTGTTTGAGGTCAGTTTTGAACTCAGAAATATGAATCTTCCTAACTCCACGTCTGGTACTCTATTTACTATGTCACCTAACTACCTCAGTTTGATTGTACCAACAAGAAATATTTTTGTCCCCCTCTACATCTATTCAAGGGATCCCCAATCATTTACTGGAATTCTAACAGTTCCTATCATTTGTATTACCTCTTTTCTTTTAATTTTATTTTTTTTATCTTGGTGTAGGGTGTGAGATGTTGATCTAAACAGATGTCCATTACATTCAATTCTACCAATGTATCAGTCTTTGTGTACAATGTTCTCCTGGTTCTGCTTCTTTCACTCTGCATCAATTCCTGGAGGTCATTCCAGTTCACATGGAATTCCTCCAGTTTATTATTCTTTTGATCACAGTATTATTCCATCACCAACAGATACCACAATTTGTTCAGCCATTTCCCAATTGAAGGCCATATCCTCATTTTCCAGTTTTTTGCTACCACAAAGAGCACGGATATAAACATTTTTGTACATATCTTTTCCCCTATGATCTCTTTGGTATGGCTGGATCAAAGAGCAGGCAATCTTTTAGCATTCTTTGGGCATAGTTCCAAATTGCTTCCAGAATGGTTGAATCATTTCACAACTCCACATGCAATGCATTCATGTCCCAATTTTGCCACTTCTATTCCAACATTCATTACTCTTCCCTGCTGTCATTTCAGTCAATCTGCTAGGTGTGAGGTGGTACCTCAGAGTTGTTTTGATTTGCATTTCTTTAATTATTAGAGATTTAGAACACTTTCTCATGGCCTTATTGATAGTTTTGATTTCTTTATCTGAAAATTGCCAATTCATGTGCCTTGCTCATTTATCAATTGGGAAATGGCTTGATTTTTTGTACAATTGATTTAGCTCCTCGTGTATTTATAATTAGACTTTTGTCAGAGTTTTTTGTTATAAACATTTTCCCCAGTTTTGTTGTTTCCCTTCTGATTTTGGTTGCATTGTTTTTGTACAAAAACTTTTAAATTTAATGTAATTGAAATTATTTTACATTTTGTAATTTTTTCTAACTCTTGCTTGGTTATAAAATCTTTCTTCTCCCAGAGATCTGACAAGTATACTATTTTGTGTTCACCTAATTTACTTATAGTTTCCTTCTTTATATTCAAGTCATTCCCCCATTCTGAATTTATCTTGGTGTATGGTGTGAGATGTTGATCTAGGCCCTATCTTTCCCATATTACTTTTGTCAAATTGTGGAATTTTGTCCCAAAAGTTGGGCTCTTTGGGTTTATCAGAGACTATCTTGCTTACGTCACTTACCCCAAGTCTATTCCACTGATCCTCCCTTCTGTCTCTTCACCAGTATCATATTGTTTTGATGACCACTGCTTTATTTTGTTTTTATCCTGGGACTCCATTCTAGGAGCATAGGGCCACAACCAGTAGGCAATGGGTCGCTCAGGGTCACCCAGCTGGGAAGTGTCTGAGCCCGGATTTGAACCTAGGACCTTTCATCTCTAGGCCTGGCTCTCAATCCACTGAGCTAGCCCAGCTGCCCCCACTTTAGGTTGCAGTTTCTTTAGCAGATGTAGTTTTTACAGAGTGGGGTTGCTAGCCCCACGCCCAACCCTCCTCCTTTTTCATCCAGGCTAGGGACCATCCTTAGCCCAGGAGTGGTAAGGTTGGGTGATAGGGGTCAAGTGACTTGCCCAAGGTCACACAGCTGGAAGTGTCCGAGGCCAGACTTGAACCTAGGACCTCCAGTCTCTAGGCCTGGCTCTTAATCCACTGAGCCACCCAGCTGCCCCTCCACTGCTTTATAGTATAGTTTAATATCTGGTGCTGCTAGGCCACCTTCCATCAGGTTTTTTTTTCATTATTTACCTTGATATTCTTGATCTTTTGTTCTTCCAAATGAACTTTGTCATAGTTTTTTCTAATTCAGTAAAAAAGTTGCTTGGTAGTTTGATAGGTATGGCACTAAATAAGTAAATTCATTTGGGTAGAATGGTCATTTTTATTATGTTAGCTTGTACTACCCAAGAGCAATGAATGTTTTTCCAATTGTTTAGATCTAGTTTTAATTGTGTAGAAATGGTTTTGTAGTTGTGTTCATATAATTCCTGTGTTTATTTTGGTAGATAGATCCCTAAGTATTTTATATTGTCTACGGTGATTTTAAATGATGTTTCTTTCTACCTCTTGCTGCTGCTTTGTGTTGGAAGCATATAGAAATGCTGATGATTTATATGCATTTATTTTGTATCCTGTAACTTTGCTAAAGTTGTTGATTATTTCCACTAGCTTTTTAGTTGATTCTCAAGGATTTTTTAAGTAGACCATCATATCATCTGAAAGGAATGAAAGCTTAGTCTCCTCATTGCCAATTTTAATAACTTCAATTCCTTTTTCTTCTCTAATTGTGACTGCTAATGTTTCTAGTACAATGTTAAATAATAGAGGTGACAATGGGCATCCTTGTTTTATTGTTTATCTTATTGGGAAGGCTTTTAATTTATTCACATTGTAGATGATGCTTGTTGATGGTGTTAGGTATATTATGTTTATTATTTTTAGGAAAGGTCCTTCTATTCCTATAATTTCTAGTGTTTTCAATAGGAATGGGTGTTGTGTTTTGTCAAAAGCTTTTTTAGCATCTATTGAGATAATTATGTGATTTTTTTTTGTTACCTTGTTGATATGGTCAATTATGTGGATGGTTTTCCTAATGTTGAATGATCTTTGCATTCCTGGTATGAATCCTACCTGATCATAATGGATAACCCTCATGATCACATGCTGGAGTCTTTTTGCTAGTATTCTAATTAAGATTTTTGCATCTATGTTCATTTGGGAGATTGGTCCATAGTTTTCTTTCTCTGTTTTTGTTCTTCCTGCCTTTGGAATCAGTACCATATTTGTGTCATAAAAGGAATTTGGTAGGACTCCTTTGCTTATTATGTCAAATAATTTGTATAGTATTGGGATTAATTTCTTTGAATGTTTGATAGAATTCACTTTTGAATCCATCAGGCTCTGGTGACTTTTTTCTTGGGGAATTCTTTGATGGCTTGTTCAATTTCTTTTTCTGATATGGGATGTTTAAGTATTCTATTTATTCTGCTGTTAATCTAGGCAATTTATAATTTTGTAAATATTCATCCATATCACTTAGATTGCTATATTTATTGCCATATAATTGGGCAAAATAATTTTTTATGATTGCCTTAATTTCCTCTCTATTAGAGGTGGGGTCTCCCTTTACATCTTTGATACTGTTGATTTGGTTTTCTTCTTTCCTTTTTTTTCATTAGATTTACCAGTACTTTGTCTATTTTAACTGTTTTTTCAAAGTACCAGCTTCTAGTCTTATTTATTAACTCAATTGTTCTTTTAGTTTTAATTTTATTAATTTCTCCTTCTATTTTTAGTATTTCTAATGTACTTTTTATCTGGAGATTTTTAATTTGTTCGCTTTCTAGTTTTTTAAGTTGAATGCCCAATTCATTAACCTCTGCCCTCCCTAATTTGTTTATATATACACTCAATAATATAAATTTCCCCCTTAGTACTACTTTGGCTACATCCCATAGGTTTTGGTAAGAAGTCTCATCATTGTCATTGTCTTCAATGAAATTATTAATTATTTCTACAATTTGTTCTTTAACTGACATTTTGGAGAATCATATCATTTAATTTCCAATTAGTTTTTGTTATTGCACTGTGATCTGATAAGGTTGCATTTATTATATCTGCTTTTTTGCATTTGCTTGCCATGTTTCTATGCCCTACTACATGCTCAATCTTTGTGAATGTTTCATGTGCTGCTGAAAAGAAGGTGTATTCCTTTTTGTCCCTTTTTATTTTTCTCCGTATATCTGTTAATGTATTAACTCTTAAAATTATTTTTAATTTGGTAACATTGTTATGTTTTTCCAGTTGTTTGACTGATGTGTTTTATGTTCACAATACATATAATTATTGATTATTCTCACTTTCTCAGATGTCTGTTTTAACAAGGTAAATCAGTTTATTAAAACTAGTAATACAGTAACCTCATCTGAAAGTTAATTTGACATTTAAAATCAGTAATCCTGATATAGGAAAAGAAATTCCCTGCATTTATTTATCCAAAGATAATATAAGATAGACACATTGCAAGACAGAAAGACTGGTCTTATTCCCTATCCCAAAGTGTATCACTTCTCTATATATTTCATCACCTCTTTTCTGGCATCCATGATTATTGTATTGAACTTTTAAAGGTGTTTTTGTTCATTTTTACAGTGAATTTTCACATGCGTGATCTCTTTTTGTCTTTAGAGCAACCTTGTAAGGGAGATAAGATCTCTTTTTGCAGATGTGGAAACTGAGCTTTATAGAAACTAAATGTCTGCCTTGAAGAGACACAGCTAGTAAATAGCATATCTTGTTCTTCATAGGATTGTGGGTATAGAGCTGGAAGAAATTTTATAAATCATTTAATCCAATACCCTCATTTAAAAGATGAAGAAACTGAGGCCCAGGATAACCCAGGTGTAGTACATCTGTAATTTAAATACAGTTCCTCTGACTGCAATCTTTTTTTCCCCTTGAAATCATGTCATCTTTCCAAGCCTTGAGGAGTATTCTATTATCAAACTATTGGATATGGTAAAGAGTAATACAGGTAAACCTTTTGTTTCCCCTCTTTTAAGCTGTAACAATCTATTGAGCAAGCATGCCTTTCTAATCACTCCTTTCAAACAGATATTTCCTCCAATCTGATTAGCTCTCAACATACAGTATTAGAACCACTAGTCAGGTGATTTCAAATTCTGTCAGCCTCTTAGCTCCTTTGACTTTGCATCTTTAAATGCTTTTCCCTTCTATATTCTATGTTATGATTTCAGTGTTTTCAAGCAACATTGTAAATGAGGTTCTCTGATATCCTTCTTACACAGCTTCCTCAGTTGCTCACTCAATTGGACATCCTGTGCCTCAATTCAAGGCCTCTATGTGTGTTGTGACCCATTTCTAACTTAGGGTGACAAATCTTGAATCCATATTTCTGCCTAATATAAAACAGTTATTTTTAAAAATCCACATTATTAAAATATTTCTTTGATTCAGAATTTTCTGCTAATAAGTTTTCAAATCCTAAAACCAGTCCTCTGCAAATTAATTGCCGAGAAACAATGTGCAGCAGCCTTGTCATTAGGTTATTACTTTTACTGTTAGAAAGAGACTGTTTTCATTATGGTTCTCAATACTTTTTTCTCAAGGATTATTTTACCTCATTGCATGGAAATGTTTTCTAAAAGAAATTTAAGAAAGCTAAAAAAGTGTATCTGGAATTTGTTATATATCCTAACAGTACTTGGGAAAAGAAAATGACATCTGTTGGGTCCTACCTGTCTGTATAATTGAGAGAAATCAGTAGTTGAGAGGCAGCATTGCATCATCATCATGATTATGATCATCATAATCACTAACATTTATGTAACAATTTAAATATTTAAAATCACTGGTCTTAGAGCAAAGAGCTATTTGTTTAAACAACTCCTTAAGAGTGTAGGTGAAAGAAAAACTGTTTATCTGCATTGGTAAAGGGAGTTTCCTCATCAATTCCTCATTGAAATCATAGTTCCAAAACTCTTCTCCTCTTCCAAAATCCAATGAATAGATAGGATTGGTTTTCTATAGTTACCTTCTGTCTAAGGGTCATCTGCTGTGTTACAGTGATTATTTTGCCTCTTTTGGAGCTAGCATTATTAAAATATTTTACCTTATTTTAAAAAAGAAGGCAGAATATAAGAAGTTCTAAAGTAATTCCACAGAAGGAAAAAAAACAATTTGCTGAGATATTTTGTCTAGAAAAAATAAGAAACAAACAAGCAAACAAACCCTCAAACCTCAACCCTTCTAAAATAGCTTCTTTTAGGGAGGAGAGCTGAAAAACTTAATAATAGTACATCACAAATTTGAAAGACCCCAAAACACAGACAGGGCTTACATGGTATTCTTTCCTTCATTTTGTTCACTTCAGAACAAATGTATTTTGCATCATTTTTCCAATCTTCGAGTATTGTTGTGTCTGGACAGTTATTACTTCAAATGGGACTTATTTTCCTTTTTTATAAAGCTCTTCATTTACATCATGGTTCAAGTGCATTAAGTGACTGCTAGTGCAGCACAGCTGGAAACCATTCTTTTCTGCACTATTTTGTTTTGGCCCAGATTTTTTTATACCTGTTGTGTTTCCACACAGCTGCATAGCTCATTACTGTAACAGAAAAGTATTTCTTTTTTCTTGCTTAATTTTTTTGGAATGTTTTAAATTGACATGTTTTCTTTAGACTTTTTATTAATGATTCAACTGCAGTCTCACTTTCCTGCATGAATGTTTCAAAGCCTTCCAGAGACCAGGAAAACTGGCATGGATATTAGACACATTGAGGCATGCAATTTTCTCTTAATCTCAGCAGAGGTGAGAAGTTATTGGCATAATCTAGCAGAAAAAAACTATTCTGCGCCAAAGAGCTGTATGTTACAAAATAATATGTTGTCAGTTTGTAAAGCAGAACTTAAAAAAAATAAAACATCTCTACAAGACAACTGTAAACATTTGCATGATTAAAAATGTATTATTTTTAAAAAGTTATGTTTACTCCATTGATTATGTAGCTTCCTGAAGCCAGCCTCAGAATATCATCTGTCAATTCTAAAATTAATGGCACTCTTAGGTAAATGGATAAAAATTGTTAGCAGTTCGATTGTCATTTGGGGGACTTTGACAAAAATCTCACTTATCAGCATAGCCCATTTCAAAATGCTAATAAGACAGAAACGAAAACTAATCAGTGAGGAAGAGATGTTGACAGCATCCAATCTATCAGTTGTTAGGTTTAAGAAGTCTATTTTCAGTTATATTTAACTCATTAAAGAGAAATTGTGGCATCTTCATTGTTGGTCATGGGAATTCTTTTGCAAGCAACCTAATGAGGGTTTATAAAAGGATTTATTTACGAGATACTTAAATGAAACAAATGTTTTAATGTATCATGAAAATGGTATTAACTTAATTAATAAGTTAGGTTTATATTGTTCTTTAAGAAAACTCTGTGAGATAGGGTTCAGCATTGTCTGGACCAAAGTTATATTGTAAGAAATCTAGGAATTACTCTGTACCTGAAGAAGGTTTTCTGGGAAAGTTGGAAGAGTCCTAAATGTGAGGTCCTATGTAAAAAATTTGGAGCCCTCCTATTCTTTTCCTTCCTGGTTTCTTAGCTGATCTTCTTGAACTTATTGACTGTAGAAAGAAAACCAGACTATGAGTCTCAACTTAACTTACTCTCTATGTGGCTACACATGAGACAGTTAATGCCTTTGGGGTTCAATTTCCTATTCTGTGAAGTGAAAGGTTTGGATTAGATAACCTCTAAGCTCTTTTATAGCACTAAATATGTGGTCCATATGTAAATATGTGCCATACTTTAATACATAATGTAACCAAATCTCTGAGAGAGTAGAGGTTTATTATAATACAATATTTGATTAAGAGACAATGAATATTAATGTTTCAGTGGGCCAGTTTTATTATATTATGTTTAAATTTTAATTGGAATTTAAAACTATCATCTACCATACTGACTACCTGTTTGAGTAAGTCACTTAATTTCTCTGAGTTTTATTTAGTTTTATCATCTTCAAAATGATATTTGCCTAAGGCGTCTCTAATGGTATCTTCAATCTCTAAAATTATACAATTCTATTGTGTAAAATGTTCCTAATTTCATGCATGCAGAATCAGTAGATTCCATTAGGCAAATTCCATTCTTCCAGGATAGGATATAATGTCTTTGATTTCAAGGACTATTTAAATTTTGTTTTTGTACCTCTACCTCTTCACACAGTTCTTGGCATATAGTAGATGCTTTGTACACATTTATTGATTGTTTGATTGACCATCTTTCCCAGAAATGACAGTTTTCTAGAGTTATTGTTGTTATTATCACTAAACATTTGTTACATGCTCCAAAGATCTGTGATCTCATTAATGTGGATATTCCTTCTGACAGGATATATTGGAAACCATTCATGCATGCATGTCCATCCTGTAAATATATCAGAGCCAATTCCCACAAAATACAGTGGGAGATCTTCACTTTCTCTTGACACTGATGAACTACCAGTAAAGCATATGAGCTATAGATTAGTTCTCCCATGCACTCAAAAGTCCATCTTTTCTTTCATATATTTCTTTGATGACACTCTTTATTCTATTTTGCTATAATCCATTATTTTTAATTTGTCGTATGTAAAATATTACTTCCTCTTCATTATCCTATGAATTTAAATCATTTTCATTTCTTTTAGGATCATGATGTTTCATGTCTTGAAGCCATATACTACTACCACTAAAATAATATTTCTATCAGACCGATGAACCTTTTTTTTTAAGAAGGTACAGGAAAATCTTTGCAAAAAATCTAGATACAAGTTCATGCTAGCCTAGAAGGGGATATTAGAAAGCCACAGGCAGTGCTTTTCCATGTGCTATTTTAATGATAGACTACATTAATTTCTTCATGTCATATAACTGACTGAAAGATGTAAAGACTGTAAAATCTCCTTTACTTATTCTTTTTTACAATTAAAAAGTAGCAAATGATTCAGGGAAAAAATGTTGCCATGAGAACTAGCCCCAATAATGTCTCCAATTTATTTATCAAAATAAGATTTTTTGAAAGATATAAAAAAGACATAGATAATGAGGTCCTCTGGATGAAAAAAACAAGAAAATACGCATTTACAACTGCTGCTTTGTGTCAGGAACTGTGCTAGGTGTCTTATAAATATTATTTTATCTTCATAACACCTCTTGGAGATAGGTACTATCATTATTAGCATTTTACAGTTGTGGAACCTGAGTCAAATAGGTTTAGTGATTTGTTGAGATTCACATAGCTAGTAAGGACCTGAGGCTGGATTTGAACCCAGTTCTTCATGACTCTAAACTCAGCACTCCAACCACTGCATCAGCTAGTTGCCCCTATTTTCGCAGATAACATATTGGTTGCCACACCTTCTCCACCACTGAGGAAAAACAAAGTGGATGAAGAATGCCTATAAGTTACACCATGATATGTACTCATATCAATTACCTATAAAAACCTATAATATATTCAGGGTACATGGTGATTTGAAGCATTGGTCCACTTTAAAATCTGGGCCTACAACACTTTTCATATGCCAAATTTCTCATATTCATATCTATATATATATATCTATCTATATATATCTATCTATCTATATATACATATATATAGGGAAGAATTTATATTTTAATGAAGATATCACAAACATAAAAAGGTATGAAGAAGAAAACTACAGAGTAGATGAATAGTTATCTTAAAGGGAAGTTTATTTAAAAATGGGATAAATACAGAAGGAGACATTTTAGCTCAGTACTGAAGGAAACTAGAGACTTTAAGAGCCAGATATGAAGAAAGATTCTTCACATTCTAGGAATGGTGGATAGTTAATACAAAACCACAGAAAAGGAACATCAATTTGTATGTGTTGAACAGTAGGTACACATGATGTATGAACTTTAGATTATGTGGAGGAGAGTAATATATAACAAAGTTAGAAAGATAAAATAGATAGGGCCTGAGTTGGGAAAAGGTTTAAATAAATTGTTGGATGGAGTTTATATTTATGTAGGAGAAAAGAGGAAGCCATTGAAGTTTATTAAGTAGGAGTGTGAAATAATCTGATCTACACTTTAGGAAAATCACCTTTGGCAAGTAGGTAGAATGTGGATTAGAGTGGTTATAAACTTCTGGTAGAGAGACCAATTAGGGGACTCTGGAAATGCTTCATGAAAGAAGTAAAGATCTTGAATTAAGGTGGTGGTCATGTAAGAAGTGAGAAGGTAACATATCTGAAAAATGTTATAAAGAAAGAAGCTCTAAGATTTGGCAGCTGAGAGTGAGAAGTCAAAGAAGTTATAAATCTAATTGCCTAGAAGAATGATAATAATCTCAATAGTAATAGTAAAATTAAGATTGGGGTTGCATTAGTGGAAACAGTACTGAGTTCTGCTTTGAAAATGGTGAATTTGAGATGTCTAAGAGAAATCTAATTTGAAATGTCCAACAGGTAGGTAGGATTATAGGACTGAACAAAGTGGATGATATAGGTCTAAATCAATGAATCTTCCTAGAAATAATCAATGAATCACTGAGAAGTGATAAGATCACTAAGTGAGGAGGTCAAGAGAGGAAGGAAAAGAGTATTCAGAAAGGAACAATCAGATAGGTAGGAGGGAAAACAAGAGAGAAGTATCATGAAAACCCAGAGAGAAGAGTATGCAAGAAATTTGTCAAATGCTCCAGAAAGAAAATAATGAATAATAATTTACAATAAGCCTGGTAGGAAAAGGATAATTTTTAAAAATAAAAAAAATTCTTATCCTTTTTTGCCAGGCTTTTTTATGTTGCTTCAGTTTCTAAATTCTGTTATATTCACTCTGATTTACTTGCTATTCCATATATATATATATATTCACAGATATAGTACCTTTCACATAATGAGTAGATAGTAAATACTTGTTAGATTGGATTTCATTTAATATGTCATTTATCCACCTAAGTTTTACCAAAATTTTACATCAAAATTAACAAATACTGACTCTACTTGGACTAACATTATTTGGAGGGTAAATATGTCCAGTGCTTAGAGATTTCATAAACTTAATTGGAGGTTTAAGTTATTTATGTGAAATTCACCCATATGAATGAAATCCTCAAAGCTACATATATATGAAACTCAATTTATGCAATAAGTATATCCCTGAAATTGATCTTTAAATTGAGTTGCATTTAAAATGCTCTGGAGAATTTACTACATTGAAAAATCTGAAGGTGAATCATTTTACAAAATGACTAGTCACTCCTTAGCTTATTTTGTAAATCAGGTTTTCCTAAATAGCTATATCATATTCACAGAATAATTAGTAATAAGGAAAGTTATGCCCGAGATGATATAAACTCATAATAAAAGTCATTAAAAACTTTCAGTAAGCAGTAATCCATTAAACTAAATTAAGTATGTAACAAAATACATAAACAACTATTTATATTAAATAGGGTATATACATAGGAGTATGTATGTGTGTGCATGCATGCATATATTTTAAAGTATAGGCATTATGGACATATTTTGTCCCTGGGCAAATACAGAAGATATTTAGATCAATTAAAGACATCCCAAAATATCATCTTTATTTAAATGATACATCTTATCTTTAAATCTCAGTTTTATACATCATTGTCATTTCTTTATCAGGTCTCTCTAGACTGAACCCTCATTTGGGAAAAAAGAAAAAAATAAGCAAAACATGTGAAATAGAGATAACATATCTGACAATATATACTTTATTTTATTCTAATATTCTCCTAACTCTTTTCTAGGAGGCTGAAATTTGGTTTCATTTTTAAGACCTTTGCAGAACCTTAAATGGCTCTTTTATTATGGAGTTTGACTTTATTTTAGCTATCTTTTTAAATTTACCTTGTTATACTCATGTTGTATTTATTATTTTCTTGGCTTTGCTTAATTCACTTTCTATTAGTTCACAGAAATCTTTCCACATTTTTTGATGAATTCTCCAAATTCATCATTTCTTACCACATAATAATATTTCATTTCAACCATAGGCCATAAGTTTTTAATCATGCAAGGGTTGACAGGAATTTAATTTGTTTCCATTTCTTTGCCTACACCAATGTATCGAAGTCTGTTTGTTTCCTCATTATTTCTTTTGAATTCCCGAACTTTCATTCTAAATGTTTATTATTTTGTCAAGTTCTAAGAGCATCCCCTTAATTACTTGATTGGCAACACTAAACTTAAGTATCAAAATTTAGGTAATATTATAAATTTTATTATATTAGAACAGTCAGTTCACTAATGATGAAAATATCTTCAATTATTTGTGCTTCTCTTTCTTTTTTTAAGAGTATTTGGTAGTTAAATTTTTATTGTTTGTGTATGTGATTGTAAGTCAACTCAGATATTTTACACATTTGTAGTTATACTAAATGGAATTTTTCTTGTCATTTTTCCTAGGTTTTGGCAGTGTTAGAGATCCTTATGATTTGGGAGTTTGGAATCTAGAATTTTCTTTTCATTTTGCTAACTTGCTCAAGCAATAAATAATAAAAATAGTGTCTTTTTTTTTGGAGTTTTCTAAGTATACCGTTGGTTGTGTTACTTAAAAATAGAGATAGTTTTGTGTTTTCTTTGCTAATATTTGTACCTTTAATTTTGTTCCCTTATTTTACCACCATATTTATAGTACTGAGTTGAATACTTATGATGGGGTAAGTCAACCTTGCTTTACCTTTGTTTGTAATGAGAAAGCTTTTGGGCGTTTTCCATTGAGAACAATATCAGCAATTGGTTTTAAATATATGCTTTTGACATACTAAATGAGAGATCTGTCATGTCAATAATTGTTCAGCTTTTTCACATAAATGAGTATTGTTTTTTCAAAAAATTAGCATATGTTGTAATAATGATGTATTTTGTGATTTTTTTGTGTTTATATGGTAATTATAGTTACAGTTTTCCTAATGCCGAAACATTCTAGCATCCCTGGTATGAATCTAAGTAGGACATAGTCAATTATTTTCTGGATAGAATAATGTATTATTTAAAGTTTTCTATTTTAAAATTTTGCATCCATATTCATTATTGAGGTTGTTTAATGTGTTGGTGGAGCTGTGAACTAATCCAACCATTTTGGAGAGCAATTTGGAATTACACCCATAGACTTACAAAACTGTGAATACTCTTAGACCCAGAAATATTATTTCAGGATCTGTTTCCCAAGGAGATTATGGAAGAAGGAAAAAACCTTATGCATTTCAAAATATTTATTGAAGCTCTCTTTGTGGAGGCAAATAACTAGAAATTTAGGGAATGCCCATCAAGTGAGGAATGGCAAAGCAAAGTGTGGTATATGTTTTGATGGAATACTTCTACACCATAAGAAATGATGAACAGGCTAATTAAAAAAAAATCTAAAAAAGAACTACATGGGATAATGAACAGCAAAAAGAGTACAATCCGGAGAACATTGTTACGAATAAAGTGAGGTCAATAGGGCCTTGAGCCGATAACAAGGCTAGCAGGAAGATAGTGTTGTTGTTAGGATGGTGTGAGCAACCTCAGTTGGGCCTGAAGCTTGTTTATGAAAGTACAAGGATCCAGACCCTGAGAATTGAGTGCCCAGTGAAACCTCATTGCTAGCCACTAGGCTCCTTAAAGGTGTCAGGCAGCTGGCCCCTCCCTGCTGAGGAAACAGCCCTCTATTGGTTATGGCAGACTGGCAGGAAGTGGATGTAGAACTTCCTGCCCCTCTACTATGGAGTTTGTTTGAACCTTAACAGCTCAGAATTCCCTTCTTATTGCCTGTCCTGTTAGCCTGTGATGATAAGGGAATAACCACAGGATTCTCTGGTTAAAGGCTGTGGGATTAATTTGGTCACTGGGGAAGGAACAAGGCAATGGTAAGAGGGCTTGGTTACAAGAATCTGTTGCTATGGATTCACTGGCTGAAGCTGGTAGAAGGTCCTGGGAAGGTTTTGGCTGATCAAGGGCTGGCAGCCCTCGGCCAGAGCAAAGCAATCTCTGCTTAGGAAAGTGAGTAGATCTATTGGCTAACCTCGTAAATGATAATAGATAATATTGATTTGCTCTAGAAGATAAGTCCTAAAACCCTACTCTATCCTAAGGCCTAATTTCCCATGTTCCACGTTCCCTCCACCCAGGACCCAAGGGGGGAGGGGGTTAGGGGTAAGTGAGTGCTCAGGGTGAAGTCAAGGGGAAACAGAACCCAGGCTTGGGTTTCCAGGGTCTTTTATAGTCTCATCTCAACTGCCAGTTGGTATCTGCCACATGGTGCATGCCAAGTTCAACATCAGGGCAACTAACAGGTTTGACCTAAGCCAAACATGGCAGTGCTAAAACCTGTATTACACATTATACAAAGATACAGGTTTAATACTTGAAGAATAATTTGTGAATGTTACCTCCAGAGAATGAACTGAAAAATGGAAACATGAAAGACATATAT
>NC_058133.1:385227260-385268850 GCF_016433145.1 Gracilinanus agilis
CTTGTGAATGTTACCTCCAGAGAATGAACTGAAAAATGGAAACATGAAAGACATATATATATATATATATATATACATATATATATATGTATATATATATATATGTATTTATTTATTTATTTATCTGCCTCCCAGATGATGCCTTCTATGATGTGGGATGGGAAAGGAGGGACTGAGACACTTGTAAACATATTCCATTAATTAAAAGTGAAAATAATTTTTAAAAAGAGATTGATAGTTTTTTTAAATCTATTTTGCCTTTCTTTTGGGGGGAGATACAAAAACCATCTTAATGTTCCACAGTTATCTATTTGAATGCTTTTCTTTATTTTTGACAGTAATTATGTCTATATATGCATTAATCACTCTTCATATATTTGTTAAAATTACTTGTAAATCAATCTAGATGAGCAAACTTTAATTATCATGGCAATAAAGATATGTTACCCTCTGTTTTGAACTAGGTAGTCTAATGGATAAATAATTAAACTGGGTTGTCTGGGTTTAGAGAAAGGGGAAAGGGGAGGTCTGTCTTTGCAAGAAATAACTGACAGGAACACAAATATCAATGGGGAATCACCTTTATACCCAAAAACACAGGATTTGGGAAACAAGTAACACTTGTATGGAGAATGACAGTGAAATCAGTTAACCAGTGAGCCAGACACCAAACAGCTGGGTAATTATAATAAAACCTTATCTAACTTAAATAAGGTACTTCTAGGGTTAAGGAGAATAGGCAACAAGCAGGAAGCAATAATTTATTAAAGTAAAGAGGTCAGAGAGATTGGTAAACAGGGACTCCTTATCTGGGAGGTTAACTATGGATCAGAAACAAGGGAAATGGATAGGAAATGGATCACTACACTAAAACCTATCACTAACTATATTCAAATAGGATGGTGTCTTACTCCCTGGGTCCTTGTCCCTCCAGTGGTGGTCTCAGCTGTCCTAAGGTCTCAGATGACAACCAGCCAGTAATTCCAAAAAGGTCTCCAACCAAGAGCTGTCCACACTTAGAAGTCCACCTTCTAACTGTAAACCAAGCTCCAAGCCACAAGTAGATGGGATGGTCCTTGAGGAGTAGAAAACACCTGCTTCTTCTCCAGTGGTAGCAACCAAGAGACTCAGACCCTTGAGTCTCACCTACAGAGTTCCAAGGCTCCCAGAATGTTCAGCTTATGCCACCCTGCTTGGCAATCTTTTTGTCTACACTTAAACCTAACTTTTATAAATTTGCCTACATCAGTAGTCTACTCTAGGCAAAATAATAAGCCTGCTATATGTATAGGAGACAACTTTGGATCATGAGGACTCATATTAAAGAAACAGAGCCCATCAATTTACCTGAGAATTGGCACATTAAAACATTTTCTATTATGACTAAAATGTAAGAGTTTGAAATGAAAGAAGTAGTTCTCAGTTGGACCAATTAAATAAGAAATGTAGGTTTGTGATTTTAAAGCTACAAATGTAACATTGAAATTATGTAGTTATTAGAAGATAATTTCTCCCATTTACAAATTAGCCATTAAACTAATTCACAAACATAGCTTATATGTAAAATAGTTACTTGGTAACTGTTTGTTGAATTGAGTTCTAAGGAGCTCAAAACATTTCATAGGATGTGGGTGTGCATCAATATTTCCGTTTTGTCTCAAACTGATTTAATGGCTAGAAGCAAAAAGAAACAGAGTAGTTGGGTGATTTTTCTAAGTTCACACAGAATAATTACAGAGTTTATATTTGTAAGTTTCAGTTAACTTCCTTATTGATTTAGCCTTCTACTCTTCTAGTCTCTTCTTCAGTTATGAAATTTTCCATGCCCATGAAAGAGCTATAATTGTTATACCAAAACATATAGCAAGGAATGGAAAACTAATGGGTAAAACATAACATTAAGCCCTTGATATTATAAAAGAGTTAGCCACTGCAACTAAAGCTTTCTACACTAAAACGCTCAAATGCCAAGCCTGGAAGAAAACGAGTGCAATGAGGAGGAGCAAGAAAGAAAAAAAATTCACTAACATAAATATGAATTTAAAGGAGCTGTCCATGAAATTTGCAGAGATAATGAGGTTCTGCCTAGGATACAAATTTTAGAAATAATGGAAATAAAGAGCTGCAAAGGAAGGCAGATAGGAGGGATAGGGGTTGGGATGAGGAGACTGGAAGATTCTTTTGTGATTAGGAAATAGTATATTTTATGTCTGTATATAAACAAAGAATTTTATATCAAGCTTTCTTGAATGGAGACAAACATTTCCAATCATTGTGTAAATACAAACACATATTGCTGGGAATGCTTCATTGAGTTTCAAGATTTTTCTTCATTTTTATGCAGAATAAAAAGTAATATATATATATTAAATTTGCTAAATAGTCTTACCCAACAACAATAGAAGTTATATAATGATAACAATGTTATATTGCTGCCAACCAAGTCTAACACTTTGTTGGAATAGCAATACCCAAGATCATCAGACCTCAGGAAAAAAATAACCCTCCCTCCCACAGAGATATGTATACATTATTTTTATCCACAAACATGGCAAACCAAAGTTCTAATGGTGTTTTTAGTGGATTTGAAAAAAGGTAAGACTGGAATCTGCAATGCAGAGCCTTGGTTTAGAAAGGAAAGCACATCTGTAACTTGAAGGACTACAGAGATTATCCTCTCATTATTCATATCACTAGAAAGGATCACAACCTAGAGAAAATATTTTGAAGAGTGGTATGTGTTATTAAGAGGAAGGAAAAAACCATTGGTTTACTTCTGACTGACAAAAATGTTTTAATAAGGGAATGTTAATAAGGACTATGGTCATCAAAATAAGTATTCCAAAGTGCTTCTATTACCTTGGACAGTCAGTGAATTGATTTATGAGTTATTATAGAGACCCTTAATTGTCAGGCTAAGAGAGTTATTTATAAATAAGGGAGAAATACAGAATGTGGCATTTGTACTAGTTTTTGAAGTATGGTTCCAATTTCAATAGGTCAACATGGTAAGAAGGGCTATTACAGGTCAAAGGAATGGAATGGTCAGAGATATGGAAGCTGAAAAACCCATGTCAAATACAGGGAATAGTAGAATATTCAGTTTTGTTGAGGCCATGTTGCCACCCTCTAAGTCTCAATTACTATACATATATTTCATAAGAAATACCCTTCCCTCCCTAAAAAGTATTGACCAAAATGATTTAGCTGCATGGTGGCAAGAAAACAAGGTTGAAGGTGGGTGGCTAATGGAATTAAGTTATTAATAGGGGAGAGAGGCATTTTTGAGGTATGCAACCTCAAATTACATAAGCTCAATTTTGAAAAATAACCAATTAATGTTGGGACTGATCCAGATTTGGAGAATAAAAGCAATAATAGGGAGGAGTCTCATTACCCTTTGGATCTAGTGAGACCCTTCTTCACCTTGTGTGAGTTGTTGTTATTTGTACCTACCATAACCCTTTCTGTGAGGGACAATAAGAGGCAAGTAGAGTTTGCAAATGCTATTGGCTCTAATATTGTATCATTTATCCTTGACTCATGTATCCTTTGATGATTCTCAGTAACTGTATTAATTAGTGCTGTTGTAATCTGTGAGTGGAAAAGAGATTGGACTCATTCCATGCTGCTCCAGAGAATAGAATTGGTCTCAAATCAATTAATTCATTGTAAGACCTTGCTTTTCATTGAGCTAAATCTGGAACTTCACTTTTTTAGAGCTAATTCAAGAAGTAGTCCTGTTTGTTTTTGATATAGTATATAAGAAAAGTGGCAAATAAGGCTGAATTAGTTAATTGGACTTCAATGGTGAAGATCTTGGCTGTCAAATACAGTGAGTTTGGACTTTATTCAGTAGACAATGGAGAATCACAGAAGATTTTTGATCCTGTAAGTGATAAAATTGTACTGGAAGGAATATTTATCTGACTCCTGTGTATAGGAAAGACTATAAGAGGACATGACTTGAGAAGGAGAGAACAGTTGGATTATTACAGTTTTCTAGTCATGAGGGGAAAGGGGCATAATTTAGAGGGATAAAAGCAGAAATGGAAGGCAAGAGGCATATAGAATGAAGAAAAATTTGGCAAGATTTGTTGAATATTTGCATGTGGGAGACAAGGGTAATGCTTTGTACATGCATAATTAGGGTAATGTTGATCCTATTAACAGAAACAATAAATTCAGGATTGGAACTGCTTTATAGAGAACATAATGCATTCTGTTTTATTAGTTTTCAAATTAAGACACAGTCAAGACATACAAGAGAAATTTTTTATTAAAAACAGAAAATGTGGGAGTAGATATCAGTGGGGGGTCTAGTATAGTTAATAACAATTGGAACATCATATTTATAAAGACCATATGCATAAAAATGGACCAGGTTCTGAAATCATAATACATTATCATAGGTAGATAATAAACCCAACCCCTTAACCCAGTGATGGGCAAACTATGGCCCACAGTCCAGATGCAGCCCCCTGAAATGTTCTATTCAGTGTATGCACCACATTATTCCTAATCTGACGAATACAATGAGTAGGATATAATATAATGAAACTTCAAAAGAGTTGCCTTAGAAACAGACTGACAGATGAGCATTTCCTTTCCTTTGACCCCACTCTTTAAAAAGTTTGCCCATCACTGCCTTAATCTATTTTAGGAATCCGTTCTACTCCATTTCTAACAAATTGTCATTTATCCTCTGTATTTTTTCCTGGGTGGAGCTATTGCTCTGACAATTACTACCTGCTCTGGGCAAATCACTTAACTTTGATAAACCCCTACTTTCTTCAATAAAAAAAATAAAGAGACTGGACAAGATGGTTTCTGAATTCATTTCTAGCTCTGGATCTATAAAAACATTGGTGGTAGAGAAAAGATAAAAGAATTCATATGCACTCACTTAATTCTTAAGAAAATATATTTGCTAAGAATGACAGATGAAATGACATTGAGCCTTACCAACATGGAAAAGATGCTATACTTAGGCTGTGAAAGCTATAATAGGAAGTCAGCAAGCTACAATGACATCTGGTTGATATCAGAAAACGTAAATGTGGATTAATCCTAGTTACCTTGATTCAGTATGTTTCTCAGGTGGGACCTAACACATCAAAGGTGAAAGTGGAAAAGACAATAAATGAGACTCAGGTTTTGGGGATTTTATGGTAAGTATAGTAGAAAGTCAAAGGGAAACTGAATCTATAGTACAGAATCATCATTAAGATAAATAATTAGATTTCAAAGGTCATGGGAAGATAGCAGACCTTTTTGCCTTTGGGGCAGATAGCTAACTTCTTCCCCAAAAATAATTTTTTTAAACCCTTAACTTCTGTGTATTGGCTCTTTGGTGGAAGAGTGGTAAGGATGGGCAATGGAGTTCAAGTAACTTGCCCAAGGTCACACAGCTGGGAAGTGTCTGAGGCCAGATTTGAACCTAGGACCTCCCGTCTCTAGGCCTGACTCTCAATCCACTGAGCTACCCAGCTGCCCCATCCAAAAATAGTTATTTATGGATCACCACTCTTCTTTTCTGCTTACCCTACAAAGGACTGGTTTGGCTCCCTATTGCTAGTACTGATAGACCATGCCTTGTCATTGGGTATAGATTTGTTTTTTATAAGAATTTCATGCCCATTACATTATTTTAAAAGTTTAGTGATTATTCTTGCCTTGTTTCTCTTCATTACTTTTTCTTTCTCCTGGCTTACTCAAAGATTTCTTATTTTTGTTTTCCTTTTAAAACACTTTTTTTTCATTCTCAGTTCTTGTCTTGAGTCTGCTTACTATCCTAGAGTTCAGCTTCATCATGTATAAACCCATGATAATATATCTCCACAAACTCAAAAGAATAATGAAAATCAAATTAAATCAAATGTATCCAAACACTTTGGAATTACAGCTTTAGATCATAGGTGTGTATATTTTAAAGGTTTTTCTCTTAATTGAATCTAGTAGAAAAGTGTTGTGGACCTGGACCCAAGTTCTAGTTTCCAACTAACTCATTGGTTATCACTGAGTTAAGTCTCTTTGCGCCTCAACTTCCTCAACCATTAAATGACTTTTATTTCTGTCTTAAAGGTGGGCTTTGTTCCCAGGGTGGAGAAGGTACTCTCTTAAACTTCAGTTTTTCCTTGCTGCTACCTTCAGTTTTAATTCTGGATTTCAGAAATTTTCAGTTCTTCTAAGGTGGTATGATGACCTAGAAGCTGGGAGCATTAAAAGCCACTTCCACTTTTTCAGTCTCCCCCAGGGTCTGCTAATGGTGTTCAGGATCCAGGGCACTGTGAGCTACCTTGTGCTAGGGCTCTGGTCCTCACCTTAGGCAGGAGCTCTGGGACTCATTCTGGGCTAACGTGGCCCTTGTGGAGGGGCCTGGGTATTCACTTTAGGTTTGAGAAGAGGCTCTGAGACTCCCCTTGGGCTTGAACCAACCAGATGCACTGCAAACTGCCTTGTGCTGGGGTTCTGGGACTCACTGTAGGCTCAGGCACTACCTCTGGGCCTCCCCTTAGGCTTGTACTGGCCCGGTGCACTGTGGACTACCTTGTGGTAGGGCTTGAAATCTCACTGTAGGCTTGCCCCAGAGCTCAGAACCCCAAGGAGTGGGCATGAGGGAGCTCTGCTATTGCATTAATCAGGGTCTTGGGATCACGATGTTGGCTGGTGCCTGGGTTCAGAAGCACAAGCAGTAATGGGGGAGTAAGCTTGCTCTTCGCTTCTCTTCCAAGTTGTTTTCTGTAGGAAGTTTACTTTACTCTTCCTCTTGTTGGTTCAGCCACTCCAGTATTTGTTTTGAAGCATTTTTAATTTAAATTTTATTTTAAAATATATTTTTTCATATTTATGTGATTCATTTTCTTTCCCTCTCCTCTTCCCTCCCCACTCCCAGAGCTGATAAGCAATTCCCCTGGGTTATATAAATGTTATTACTTGATACCTATTTCCATATTATTCATTTTTACAATAGAAATGAAACCTCAAATCATATATCCATATAAACAAGACATAAGTGATGTCAGTAGTTTTTCTTTTACATTTCTATTCCCATAGTTCTTTCTCTTAATGTGGACAGCTTTCTTATAAATCCTTCAGGAATGTCCTGGATTATTGTATTGCTACTAGTAGTAAAGTCCATTATATTGGATAGTTCCACAATGTTGCAGGTTCAGTGTGCAATGTTCTCTTGGTTCGGCTCATTTCACTCTGCAACAGTTCATTGAGGTTCTCCCAATTCATATAGAAATCCTCCAGTTCATTATTCCTTACAGCACAATAGTATTCCATCACCATCAGAAACCACAATTAGTTCAGCCATCCCCAATCAGGGGATACCCACACATTTTCCATTTTTTTGCCACCACAAAGACCATAGTTATGTTCCTTTTTTTGGTACAAGTACTTTTCCTTATTGACTCTTTGAGGTACAAATCAAGTATTGGTATTGCTGGATCAAAGGGTATACATTTTTAGAGGCCTTTGAGCATAATTCCAAATTGCCTTCCAGAATGGCTGGATTAATTCACAACTTCCAACAATGCATTAGGGTACCAATTTTGCTACAACCCCTCCAACATTTATTATTTTCCTTTACTGTCATATTGCCGAATCTGATAGTTATGAGATGGTACCTCAGTGTTGTTTTTATTTGCATTTCTCTAATTATGAGAGATTTAGAACACGTTTTCATGAGCTTATTCATAGTTTAGATTTCTTTATTTGAAAACTGCCTATTCATGTCTCTTGATCATTTGTCAATTGGTGAATTCCTTAATTTTTTGTACAATTGACTTAGCTCCTTATGAATTTGAGAAATGAGACCTTTGTCAGATGTTTTTGTTTTAACGCCCCCTCCCCCAATTTGTTCCCTTCTAATTTTGGTTGCAGTGGTTTGTTTGCATAGACACTTTTTAATTTAACATAATCAAAATTATTCATTTTGTAATTTTAATGTTCTCTATATCATACTTGGTCCTAAAATTCTTCCTTTCCCATAGATCTGACAGGTATACTATTCTATGTTTACCTAATTAGCTTATGATATCCCTCTTTATATTTAAGTCACTTACCCATTCTGAATTAATCTTATTATAGGGTGTGAGATGTTGATCCAAACCAAATTTCTCCTGTACTGTTTTTCAATTCTCCAAGCAGTTTTTTGTCAAATAATGGGTTGTTGTCCCAAAAGCTGGAATTTTGGGGTTTATTGAATACTATCTTGCTACTGTCATTTACCCCAAGTCTTATCCTGTTCATCCAACTTTCTATCTCTAAGTCACTACCATATTGTATTAATGATCACTACTTTATAGTATAGTTTGAGATCTGGTAATGCTAGTCCTACATCTTTCACATTTTTTCCCATTAGTTCCCTTCATCTTCTTGATCTTTTGTTAATCTAGATGAATTTTGTATTATTATTTTTTCAAATTCTATAAAAACCCTTTTTGGTATTTTGATAGGAATACCATTAAATAAGTAAATTAATTTATGTAGAATTATTGTTTTTATTATATTAGCTCATCCTACCCATGAACAATTTATATTTTTTCAATTATTTAGGTATAGTTTTATTTGTGTGAAGAATGCTTTGTAGTTGTGCTCATATAATTCCTGTGTTTGTCTTGGCAAATAGATTCCCGGATCTTTTATCTTGACTAGAGTGATGGAGTTTCTCTTTCTAATTCTTGCTGCTGAATCTTGTTGGAAATATATAGGAATGCTGATGATTTCTGTGAATTTATTTTGTGCCCTACAACACTGCTAAAGTTATTTATTATTTCTACTAGCTTTTTAGTTGGTTTTCTTGGATTCTCTAGGTATAGCATCATGTCATCTGCAAAGAGTGATAGTTAAGTTTCCTCATTGCCTACTTTGATCCCTTCAACTTCTTTTTCTTCTCTAATTACTACTTTTAGCATTTCTAGTAAAATATTAAATAATAGTGGTGATGATGGGCATCACTGATTCAGTCCTGATCTTATTGAGAAGGCATCTAACTTATCCCCATTACAAAGATACTTGCTTATGGTTTGAAATAAATACTGTTTATTATTTTGAGGAAAGGTTTTCTTATTGCTATATTTTCTAGTGTTCTCAATAGGAATGGGTTTTGTATTTTGTCAAAGGCTTTTTCTTCATGTATTGAGATAATCATGTGATTTCTATAGTTTGATCAATTATGCAGATGGTTTTCCTAATATTAAACCATCCTTTTATTCCTGGTATAAATTCCAGGAATAAATTCTAGTCATAATGGATAATCCTTGTGATAAATTGCTATGGCATTTCAGCTAGTATTTTATTTCATATTTTTGCATCTATGTTCATTAAAGATATTGATTTATAGTTTTCTTTCTCTATGCTTGGTTTTCCTGCCTTCAGAATCAGTACCATATTTGACCATAAAAAGAATTTGGTAAGACTCCTTCTTTGCCTATTTTGTCACAAATAGTTTTTAAATTTTGGGGATTAATTGATTTTTAAATGTTTGATAGAATTCACTTGTGAATCCATCTGACTTTGGTGATATTTTTCTTAGAGAGTTCCTTGTTGGCTTGTTCAATTTATTTTTCTGAGATGGGATTATTTGAGTATTCTATTTCCTCTTCTGTTAATCAAGGTTATTTATATTTTTGGTAAGTAATCATCCATTTCATGTAGATTGCCATAGTTATTGTCATGTAACTGGACAAAGTATCTCTTAATAGCTGCCTTAATTTCCTCTTCATTAGAGGTGAGATTACCCTTTTCTTTGATGATAGTGTTGATATGGTTTTCTTCCTTCTTTTTTAAAATAAGATTAACCTATACTTTATCTAATTTATTTGTTTTTTTTAATACCAGCTCCTAGTCTTAATTTATTAGTTCAATAATTCAGTTACATTCAATTGTATTAAATTGCCTTTGATTTTTAAGATATCAAATTTGGTCTTTATCTGAGGGTTTAAAATTTGTTCTTTTTATAGTCATTTTAGTTATATAACCAATTTGTTAATCTCTTCTTTCTCTTTTTTCTTAATATACTCAGGGATATAATTTTTCCCTGAATACTGCTTTTGCAGTATCCCATAAATTCTGATATGTTGTTTTTTCATTGTCATTCTCTTCAGTGAAATCCATAATTGTTTTTCTGATTTCTTTTTAACCCACCATTTTTGGTGAATCTGATTATTTAATTTCCATTTAATTTTTAATTCTCCTCTCCATGTACCCTTACTAATTATAATTGTTATCTCATTATGATCTGAAAAGGTTGCATTTAATATTTTTGCTATTTTGCATTTGTTTGACATGTTTTTATGCCCTGGTATATGGTCAGTCTTTTCAAATGGACCTTGTGCTTCTAAAAAGGTTTATTCACTTTTATCCCTATTTACTTTTCTCCATATATCTATTGAATCTAATGTTTCTAAAATTTCATTCCCACTTGTATAGTTTTAGTACCTATTTCCTCCTTACTCTACAAGAGTTTCTCCTTGAAAAATCTGGATGCTGCATGCATGTTGAGTTCTATTATTTCTTCATTGTCTATACTGCCTTTTATCAGGATGCCATTATCTTCCTCATCTCTTTTAATGAGATATATTCTTGGTTTGGCTTTGTCAGTTATCATGATTGCAACTCCTGCCTTCTTTTTCTTGGTTGTTACCTAATAAATTCTGCTTCAGCCTCTTACCTTTAACCCTGTGTGTTTCTACCTGCCTCATCTGTGTTTCTTTTAGACAACATAGAGTAGGATTTTGGCTTTTAATCCACTCTGCTATCTGATTCCATTTTATGGGTGAGTTCATTCCATTCAATTTTAGAGTCATGATTACCATCTGTGTATTCCCAATCATTTTTATTTCCTCTTTTAATTCTACCCTTTCATCTTTCACTATTTCCCTCCATATCAATGTTTTGCTTTTAATCAATTCTATTTTCCCCACCCTTATTTTACTTTCCTTCCCACCCCTCCCTTCTTATTCCCCTCCTATTTCTCTTTAATGTCTATTAATTGTACCCCCAACCTTTCCCTCCTGTTTAAGGCTCCCCTCCCCAAACCCCACACCCTTCCTTATTCCCTTTTTACTTCACTTTAGAGTAAGATAGAATTCTAAACCCCAATAGATCTGGCAGGTCTTCCCCCTCAGAACTGATTCCACTGAGAGTAAGGTTTAAGTGTTACCTGTCACCACTCTTTGAAGCATTTTTTAAGGTTGATTAGAGAAGGTTCTTAGAGGCATTTGAGCTTTCTGTGCCTCCTGGATCTACCTCAACAACCACAACAAAAAAAAATCCTCAACTATAAAATAAAGAGATTAAATTAAAAAAGATTCTATTGACTTAATACCAGCATAATAAAACTAATTATCTAATTACCTTTTTAGGGGCACCAAATTACCTAACCTTTCACATCTATAAAATGAAGGATTTGATTATTCATATATCTTTTGACATGCAGTCTATATTCTTATTAACCCAGGTCTCTTAATATTGATTGACCAAACTCCTTAAAGATACATTTGGATTCAATTCAAGAAAAGTTGAGTAGATGAGAATTGAAGAGCCTGTTATGTATCATGCAGTGTATTAAGTGCTTCCAGAAAGTGGAAGATACATTTCTTTTTTTTATACCTTTGGAGCTTCAAAGATAAGATTAATAGAAAATTGCTGAAGAAAATAGAATGACTCCCTAACATCAACCGTAGAGTTTTTGGTAGAGGAGCTCTAACATGTTTTGCTGATCTCCTGCTCTTCCTGGCTCTGTGCTGAGCTAGCAGGGAAGTGGATGTTACAAGATAGATTCTCTTTGAAGCATGGATACTCATCAGCCATCACAATGTTTCTTTAATGAAACATCAAATGATACTTTTACTTCTATTTGTATTGATAATCTCCTAAGAGTCAAAGTATTGTAGTTTAGCTTTTAACACAAAATTTGATCCACTTTAATTGGATAAACAAATTCACGAATGACAGTATAATCTTTACATGTGTCCATAAATGGAGGATTTTAGAATGTATTCATTTTTAAATCAGTTTGAAGTAATTAATGAAAGAACATAGAAAAATGTGAATAAATAAACTTACATTTTAATGGATGAGGAAATCCACAAATGACAATATAACTTCACACATGTCCATAAGTAGAGAATTTTAGAATGTTTTTATTTTTTAATCTAGTTTGAAGTAATTAAGAAAAGAACATAGACAAATAAATATGAATATACTACAGTCTTTTGGCTGTCTTTGCTGCCAATAACCAGATTAAATGGAGAAAAAAATCAATTAATTATCCAGATGTTCTGCCTTTGGGATTTCAAACATCCTGATATCTATCTTAAACTCACATCTGGATAATTGCTTTTTCACTTTTATTAAGACCCCCGACTCTCTCTTGTGATGTCACTTTCCAAATAACACCTTCATTAAAAATGGAATATTTTCCTTCTTTTTTGTACCATATACTATAATTCTTCCTCCTTTGTCCCTCTGCCAGGCTTTGTTCCTTTCAATAACTGCAACAAACTAAAATTTGTTTAGTTTGGATACTGTACTGGAAGCAGAGCGTCAATCTTAATGTTATGGTTAAGTGATTGCTAGCTTTTATGTTATTAACATTACATGGCCTCTGAATGAATAACAAGGCTGTAAGTCAATAACGTATAGAAAGGCTGGTCTGCTTGCTTGTGCTTCATTTGTATTTGCAATGTTCACACTCTCTTAACCAACTAGCCTAGATTTTAGATGGCAATAAATATTGCCTACTGCTTTTGAATGAAAATATAACAGGCACCAGCTTATGGATTTTAAAACATAATGAAAATGGGCTGTGATCCATAATACAACATGCTGCCATTTCAGTAGAATTCCAGATATTGACTGACTACAAATTGTGCAAGTTAGTAACTAATTGGTGACCTTGCCTGACCAATATGCTTTACATGGTTTTAAAGTGAGCAATAAAGTCTCTGATTTAGTGTCAGCAGAGAAGAATTGCATGATAATTAAGTATTATATAGGCTAATTGTAGGATGGTTGAAAGAAGGGTCATAGTAGTGAAGGAATAGGAGAAATATATGTTATTCAATTACTATATGTACTCACTTATTGTCTATGAGAATCAACTTCAGACTCATATTCTTCCTTTTATCCAGAGTAGCTATATGACTCTGGGCAAGTCATTAAAATTCTCTGAATCTCACTTTCCTTATCTGTAAAAAGGGTATAATAATAACTATATTACTTATGTAGAAATTGGAAGGTTTGAAATAATATGTATGAAACAATGTGGAAAAGTAAAAACACAATATAATTCTCAGCTATTATTATACAATGTTTACAGAAATATCTGACATCTCACTAGCGAATAAGGATGGAGGGATGCTAAGTAGGAGATTAATTTCTTACTGATAAAAAGTGCCAATTGATATGAATTATTTAAGGATAATTTTAGTATGTTATACAACAGTGATGTCAAACTCAAACAGAAATGAGGGCCACTAAACTGTATGTAAGGATCTCTTAAGGTGACACAAACTAGAAAATTGTATATTAACATAATGTATGTTTTATTATATTTTACCTATTTTATTAAATATTTCTTAATTCAATTTTAATATTGTACGTGCTATGCTTGGGAGTATTGTGGGCCAAATGTAGATGGCATGTTTTCTGCTAGACTAGTCCTAATTACATTTTTCCTATTTATTTATTTTTATCTTATTAGGGTCAAAATTAAAAGAAAAAATATTCAGTGACTGGATTTTCTAGTCCTTAGCATAGGAATAATTTAATATTTACTAGGTCATCTTCTTTCAGTTCCACTAGATAGAAAGCCTCCTCTTTCAAAATGTGTCTCAAATACAAAGTTCTTAATTTAAAAAAAAATGACTTCAATGTAGGTTAACACCTGGATAATTGATTGGTCTTTAGAAAAAGAGTTTGCGTTAAGGTCCTAGGCAAAATTATGAAGTAAGTGTTTTCTCTTTGTCTCTCTACTATTCACTCTGTTGATTATATCCCTGCTATCTACTACAGATGCTATCTCTACTTCCCCCAGATGCCTAATACATTCTAAATCTTCAAAAAAATTTTCTTTATTATCTTATGTGGCCTCTTCCCCAAAGCAGGCCATCTTGCAAAATTATCCTATTCTTACACACACTTTCCACCAATCAAAATACAATTAATTGGCTTGAGAATACAGGCTGATTAAAATAATTCACAGCAAAGTATGATCAGTTGATGAGGGTATTTGTAATATTAGACAAGAATTAGTTAAATTAAATGAATCTTATTAAAAGGTTTATGGGATTTTTTTTTTGGCCAGGGAGACATTCTTGGTATTCCTTATCCATCCTTTATTCAGCATCACTCCTCCATTTCCCCATTATGGCAGAAAAAAAGGTAGGGTACTTCAGAAAACTCTGATTTATAGTTGCTAATATAGGGTAGATATTGGATAAATATTTAAATAACATAAGCAAATACAGAATTTATATAACAATAATAAAAATATTAAAAGAACATGAGAAAGACCTCCAGCATTGGGTTTATCACCCATGAAGAATTTATGAGAAAACATGATTAGAATTGTACAAGATTGAAAAGGCCTGAAGTTACAGAATGCATCAGTAGAAGAATCCCTAACCTTACAAGTGAAGATTACATTATTTAGAGCTAAAATATACCTGAAACTCAGAGAAGTCAATTAAATTCACACTTACAGACATAGTAAATAGCAGAATTGAGATTCAAACACAGGTCCTCCATATACTTCTTTCCATTACAACACACTGCCTCTGTTTGCATTCTCCTAAAGTTAAGTCAATACTCAAAAGAATTTGTATTCTATCATTTCTCTTCCTAGTAGCATGGAATAGGATAGGTAACATAATTCTATTCAGCTAAGTACTGTGAGGAAGTGGAAGAGTTCCAAAAACTATACAGCAATGAATGATCTCTGCCCTCGATGTGCTTACACAAAGTAGGGTGGATGAGGAGAAAAGTTAAAGAACTATACTTTATAGCATGGGCTTCTTGATGTGATTTTAGTAGCTTAGGGGGGGGAAATCAGAGAATATCATTCATACAGAAAGAACAGAAGTTTGGATTATGGACAATTCTAAGTACTCTGCTAGGTTCTGTAGATACAATGACCAAAAAAAAAAAGCTTCCTACTGGAGGAAAATGGCTTTGATTTTTCATCTTAACTACTTAACCTATCTGATCAGCAGCATGTAATTTCACCTTTCTGGGCCATAGTTTTCTCATCTGCAAAATAAGAGAATTAGATTACAACACCACTAAGATCCCTTCCAGGTCTAAAATCCCATGATTCTAATTTTTTAAATTAAACATTTTTTTAATTAAAACTTTTTTAAGGTCAGGCATACTATAGCTTATTTATTTAAAAAATGTTTGTAATGCATGCCCTTGTCATTAAAAGTGTTTTTGAAATAGTTTTTTATTTTTTCCAGATTACATGTTGATAAAATTTTTAATAATTGTTTCCTGACTTTTTTTTGCAATCTATGTTCTCTCCCTCCTTCCTCTCTCCCTAAGAATGAAGGCAATAGGATAAAGGTTGCACATATGTTATCCTACCATATATATTTCCATGTTCATGCTGTATAACAAGATACATATTCCTTACACTAGAGAAAAAATGCATGGAGGAAATAAAATGCAGAATGGTACACTTCAGTCTGCATTCAGATTCCATCAGTTTCTTTGATGGCAATGGATGACTTTTTTTTATCATGAGTCCCTTAGCTCCTTGTTGATCCTTGCCTTGTTGATAATAGTCAAGCCAATCACAGTTCATCTCACACTTTGTTAATGTATACAATGTTTTCCAAGTTCCACACATTTGAATTTACATAACTTCATGTCTTTTCATTTATTTTATTATTTTGTTTGTCATCTCTTATGGCATAATAGTATTCCATTACAATCATATACTACAACTTGTTCAAACCATTCCCCTAATGAAGGGCATCCCTTCAGTTTCTAGTTCTTTGATGCCACAAAAAGTTTCTATAAACATTTTTTATAAATGGGCCACTTTTCCCTTTCTCTAATCTCTTTGGGTTACATACCTACTAGTAGAATTGCTGAATTAAAGGGTATGCACAGTTTTATGATGCTTTTGGCTCTCCAAAATGATTTTATCATTTCATAGCTCCACCAACAGTGTATTAACACCTCAACAATCTGACATATTCTCCAATATTTTTCATTTTCTTTTTGCCTTGTTAGCTAGTCTAATAGGTAAGAGTAGTACCTCCGAATTGTTTTAATTTGCATTTTTTAATTTTAATCGCTATTGATTTGGAGAATTTTTTCCATGTGACTAAAGAGTTTAATTTTAATTTCTTCTAAGAATTGCTTGTTCATTTCCTTTGACTATTTTTCAGTTGGGGGGTTCTTTGTATTCTTATAAATTTGACTCTCTTCTCATGTATTTGAGAAATGAAACCTTTGTCAATTACACTTACATGGAATGTATTTTTAAATTTAATTAATTTATTAAAGAAACAATTTATTAAGCCATTTTATGCAAAAGATTGAATTGAGTTTATCACAGTGTACTTATTAGTTAAATATAGGGTCATTTCTATTTAAAAAAAAAACAACAACAACAAGTTACTTGCTCCCATAATCAACTCTTGAAACTTGACAAAAATGTTAGTGTTTAATGGTGTGTTCCATTTTCATCCCATTTTATCTGATTTATACCCTCTGTAAATTTTCTCCCATATGAAGAGAATTTTATGACCCCTAAGTAAATTCAAAAGCAATATCACCATAGTAGATGTCTTCGTAGCATGATATATTATCCATTGAAAAATGATTAGACCATTTGTCTGAGAAGCTCAGTATATCCATGAGATATACTATTGATTGGATAGAAAAGTAAAAAAGCATTTATTGAGTGCTTATCGTTTGGAAAATACTGTAATAATCACCAGGGATACAAATAGAAAAGCAATAGTCCTTGCCTCCAAGAAACCCACATTCTAATGAATGAGACAGAACATTTGGGCAGGTCGTGAGAGGTATTTTCATTCAGAAAGTTCCTGGGATGAGTAGAACCATAAAAATTATTAAGAGATACACCCCCTGTAATGCTGGAAAAGTTGATTCTAGCATGGTTCATGGTTTCAAAATGAGGAGATTGGGAAGTATCAAGGTGTATGGTGTTGGCAAGACTGGAAAACATGCCCAGAGAATGAGAAGTGAAGTGAAACTGGGGCTTTCCTGAAATAATGCTACTGGAAGGAAGGTTAACCATCAGAACAGCATGACACCAGCAGAAAGGTTCCAGAAGGTTGGATGTTGAACAAATATTCAACGACTGAGGAATAAAAATGTTGAATAATAATGTGATTCTTAATTCCATGTGAACTGGAAAGACCTCCAGGAATTGAGGCAGAGTGAAAGGAGCAGAGCCAGAAGAACATTGTACACAGAGACTGATACACTGTGGTAAAGTCAAATGTAATGGATTTCCCTACTAGCAGCAATGCAATGACCCAGGACAATTCTGAGGGATTGATTTATGGAAAAGAACGCTACCCACATTCAGAGGAAGAACTACAGGAGTGGAAACACAGAAGAAAAACAATTGCTTGAACACATGGGTTGATACAGACATGATTAGGGATGTAGACTCAAAATAACCACACCAATGCAACTATCAATAATATGTAAATAAGTCTTGATTTTTGACACATGTTAAAACTAGTGGAGATATGAATTGGATATGGTGGGTGTTGAAGGGGAAAGTAAAAACATGAATCATGTAACCATAGAAAATTTTTATCAAAAAATAAAATATTTAAATGTTAAAAAAATTATGTGATGCTTGATTTCTGATCAGTAGCTAGTGTATACATAATAAAGTTTTCTGTCACTAAAGCAAGGAAAGATTCTTCTCTTAATCCCTCAGACTTATGTAGCTCCCTATCACCTTGAGTCAAGTAAGAGAGTCAGTGATCCTTATTGCTACAGATATGTCAAATGATAAGTGAGGTATAGGGATGTGACTGCCAAGGTAAACTTGGTCACAATCTTGAAAACAAGTGATGCATACATGAACACGTGTCAAAAATGTTTCTATGTGGTTCCAGTAACCACTAGAAATGTTAGGTGCAAAAGAATTAGAATTGATTTATGAAATTAATTCTCAGAAGATGTAAAATCTTTTGCAAACCATGGAGGCATCAGTTATTTTAAATGCATTAGACACGAATTATTCTTTCCATTTAAATTTTAAAGGTTAATACATAAGAAGGTCTGAGATTTTGACTCTCAGTTAACTTGAACACCCAGCACTCTTCTGCTGTGCTCTTGATAAGTGCACTAAACTGTGTTTTAAGCTTAACTTGGTGCCTTTGAAAAATGCAGTTTCTTTGGTGAAAATTTTCAACAGGCAAACAGTGTCATGCTGTCTTGTTTTGTACCTAACCATTTAATTTGTGTATCTCCTTTAGGTTTATTTCCAGCTGTGTTGAATCTGGCCACAAATGCACTCATCACCACCAATGCCACCTGTGGAGAACGAGGCCCTGAAATGTATTGCAAGCTGGTAGAACACGTCCCTGGGCAACCTGTGAGGAATCCCCAGTGTCGAACTTGCAATCAGAACAGCAGTTTTGCATACCGTATGTGTTTTAGTTTGGGCATTTGTTCTTAAATAGATATGTGTATATACATATATTTTTGGATGGGGGCTCAGTAAAGTGATGTTGGAGGAGGCAAATAGTATTGTAAGGATCTAAAAGCCTAGAATAATTTTGAATACCTAGATGTTGTTTAGTTATGTTCAACTCCTCATGACCTTATTTGAGATATCCTTGGCAAAGATACAAGAGTGTTTTCCCATTTCCTTCTCCAGGTCATTTTACAGATGAGGAAACTGAGGCTAATAGATTTAAGTTTTTTGCCCAGGGTCACATAATTGGGAAGTATATGAGGACAGATTTGAATTGAAAAAGATGAATTATTTTTACTCCAGGACTGGTACTATCCACTGTGACATGTAATTGCCTTTAGAAATGCCCAGAGGATGACATAAAAGTGATCCTCTCTTTATATATTTTCTTTTTAATCTCCTTTGGGCCTAGATATGTAACAGTCCTGAGACTTATATGAGAGACAGACTAGAGATTTAGGCTAAGGGCTTCTTTGCCATGAAATCAGAGTAACTGATATTTATCAGGTATTTACTGTGAGTTCTGTAGGTGTCTGGGTAAATTAACAAAAGTCTCTGCCTCTGTTTCCTTAACTGTAAAATGAGGTGGCTATACTAAATGACCTCTAAGTCCTATTTAGCTCCATGTCTCTGATCCTGTAATATTGTAAGTACACCAAAGAAAAATATAATTAAGCAGTTATAAAAGGCACTCCATGGTCAAGTACTAATTGGGAAGGACAAATAGAATGACTCTAGGCACTAAGGCAAGGAAGACATTCATGAGAAAGGAAAAAGTGGGGAAAACCTTGTAGATCAAAAGTAGATTTGGGGAAAGGTGGGTATATCTTAAATCAGAAAGGAAGAGAAAATGCATCACATTCAGAATAAATGGCATAAACAAGAATGGAAGGAGGCAGGGAGTTGGGAATGAGAGAAGTGTATATGTATTGTTGAAATGCAGCAATAGGGAGATGAAATTAAGTGTAGCATAGGGTTAATTCACATTATCCTTTACTCAGAAACTAGCTTTATTATAAGATCATCATCATTATCATAAGGACACCACCATCATCACCATAACTAATGTTTACCTAGTGTTTTGAGGGATGAGAAGTATTTGCCTGCCTCATTTGATCCTTAAAATAGTCATGCAAGGAAGGTGTTATTAGTCCCATTTTGACAATAAAGAAACTGAGGCATAGAGTCATTAAGTTTCCTGCCCAGGGTCACACAGTGTATGAAGCAAGATTCATATCTCAGTGTTCATAGCTTCAAGTTTAATGGGATCAATTATCCACTTCTAGAGTTGCAAAAGACTTCAAAGATCCTTTACTTCAGAGCTGACAAACTCAAAGTCTAAAGACCCCATTTGTGTTGAGATGGGAGATCTTTGATTCAAATCTGACATTAGGTACTTTCTAGCTATATAACCATTTACTCATAGCCTTTACTGCTCTTCTGCCTTGGAACCAATGTGCAGTATTGATTCTAAGAAAGAAGATAAGAGTTTTCTATTTAAAATGTCATTGGAAAATATTTGACAAAATGAAAATATAGTACAATATAGATAGTATTGATTTTCTAAGTTATGATGTGGCCTGTAATTATCAATTTCTATTAGACTTCGATACCATGGGTAAAATTTAATGAAGAAACCATAGTCAAGGGGGAATAAGTGGCTAGCCCTATGCTCCACAGAAGGTAAATAACAGGCAGGATTTAAACCTAGGTCCTCTGAATTGATATGAATCATATCAATTCCTCTTTCCTCTGCACTCCCACTGCCTTCTGAAAATCTCATCAAAAAGTGTGAATCAGCATTCCTAGTCATAATTTTCTGATGGAAATCTTCCATATTTAAAAATATTTGGAAATATTTCATTTGTACTAAGCAGCTTTGTGGGGCAGTGGATAAAACTCCAAGTGGACTTGTAGTTTGGACTTCCTGAGTTCAGATTCTGCTCTTAACATTTGCTATGTGTTCCTGGGCAATTCTCTCAGCTTCTACTAATAATATTATCTCTCACCTAGCTGGTGTGAGAATCAAATGAGATTACATATGCAAATTGTATTACAGACCTTAAAATGCTGTTTAAATGCCATCATCACCATTATTTCATATTTGCTGACCATCAAAGAGAATTAGAGCCTGTGATCATTTTTTCAAAAGTAAGTATGCTTTTTAAGTCCATCTTTTTACTCATACTATGGTTGCCACAACCTGGATTTCTTTCTGTGAGGTACCTTTTTAATGGGTAGTTAGATTCCATTTTGAAGTCATTCTTGGGTGTTATAGAACTTAACTTTCTCCCTCTCCCTCTCCCTCTGCCCTGCTCAACTAAAACAAAACAAAAATACCATAAAATAGTCTATTAAAAGTTAATTCTACACATGAAATTAAATCCCATACCTTCAGTGACCTCCTAAGAGCAGGTAAATCCATAATGCTTCCTCTGGATCTGAAAGCATCTTGGCTTTGTGTCTCCAAATTAAAATCTACCTGTTTGAAAGGCTCACTTCATCAACCATCCCCTTCATCAGTCAGAAGATGAGGTTGGCCTTTGGATTAACTTGCAAATCTCTCCCTGTTGTGCCTGCTATACTTTTTCATCTCTTTTTAAATAAGGGAAACATGCCAACAATTAATCAATGTTTTCAAATTAATTATGATTAAACTTCTGTAATGGGGATTATGGTTAATTGTTGATTCATCTCCCAAACCTCCTTTTGGTGACTAATCCTCATATCAATTTGACCTGAGGTGGCAGATATCAAAATTTCTAATTAGACAGGTTCCATTGCAATTACCTAGGAGTCCTGAGTTTGCTTTACCAATGTGTTATGTGTATTTATTTTTCTACCACATATTAAAATCCACTGGCTATAAAGATGATGCAGGGCTGTTTATGTCAGTGGATGTTTAGGGAATGCTGTTTACTCTGATATTTGTTTTCCATCCAGACTGATGCCAGCAATATCTCATTTATGGTGCCATTTCCTAAATGTGCCAATTTTAACACCCACTTGTGCCACTAAGGACATTTTATTTGATATTTAGATATGCTTCTGGCATTTGCTATTTTAAAGACTGAACACCTTTCTTCACTCCCACATTCCACTAGAGCCAGTTCTAATTATTAAATACATTCAGCACTTTTACTTTTCATTAATGAGATGGAATACATCATCTTAGTGGACTGCTAATTTGATAAGACAGAATACAAAACAAAGTGTACCAGACTGCTGGGATAAATTAGGTAACCTTGCAATTGAGAAATGGGAGAAATTTAAAAGGTTTGGAGCATTTTCCAGAGAATCCAAAATGTCTTTAATGTCTTAAAGTCATAAATCTTAGTATTTGATTTTTATGTGTATTTCATTCTAAGAAAAGTTCAAAATAGCCAAATGTATAGAGGAACCATGATTTGGAAGGTGAAGAAAAGACCTTCTACAAATGGTCTATAACTTAATACATAAATCCAAGGGAGTTAGTAGCTTGAGGCTCAGAGCTGTTCAGTGACTTGCTCAGGATCACAGAGCTAGTAAGTCAGAGAGGAGATTTGAATTCAAATTTTGCTGAATTCAAATGAATTTCTTTATTCATTATTCCAAGTTGTCTCTATTAGTATGTGCAATTACATTTTAAATGGGAAAAAATTACAAATTGAAAAAGACTATAAATAGAATGAAGCCTTATTTTTCAATAACACATTTTCCTTAGGTGGTTCTATGATGTTGATCAAAGGTTCCCTATGATTCAGTTACGCTAATCTATTTTGCTTCATATGAGGCATATTTCACCTTCAGTCCTTATACAAATTTAGGAGAAAGCATAGTTTTTCCATCTGTCTATATCAGTTAAATTTTGATGAAATGAGACATAATTTTGGATCACTTATTTTAAGATCACCAATACTTATAGTATATAACCATTTAGAAACAGAAGTCAGTATTATACATGATCATGCTTATTTTCTTTTTTATGTTATTGCTAATTTTAGGTTAAGTAGCTATTAAAATAAAGGCAATATCCTCTAAAGTTTATTTTTAATTTAATTGTTTGTATTTTGGAATGCCCTTTCCCATGGAATCTACTTTTTCTTATTATTTAAATTCCTAGAATGGCCCACAAATACCTATTGAAAGGGGTATCAAGGCAGCATTATAGATAGAATGGCAAGTCTGGGTTCAAATATCATTTCACACACTTTCTAACTGTGTGGCAACTCATTTAACCCCAGTTACCAGCCCTTACCACTCTTCTGACTTAGAATTTATCCTAAGGCAGAAGATAAGTTATTTTTTAAAGAAAGCCTATTGAAAACATAATGTACCTGAAATAATAGCAATAATACTACTGAAGAATAGAACTTCCATTCATAACATAGTTTCTAAGAGAAAATATACACAATTATAAGTCTGGATGGCAAAAACATCTATTTCCCCAACGTAGGGAGTTTTTGCAGGAGAAATGGATTTTTTTGTCTCCTGTGCCTTTCTACTTCCCACCTCTCAGATAATAGATGTAGGAAGGCTCCTAGATCTAAGCCTCTAGTTGTAAACCCCACAATTTGGAGATCAGGACTTCAGCATGATTGAATTGAAGAAGAGGTAGGATGAGGAGAAGAAATGGGTCAGAGAATAAGAATTCATTGCAGATATTCTGGAATGAGATTCAGGACAGAATAATGGAAAGGGAGTGGGGATTTGTTGTCTGGGGTGAAGCTTGATGGAGAGTCAGAAAAAGAAATAAGGATGGATAGCTAAATGGAGGGAATCAGGTACAAGTACAAATATGGAACCTAACAACTAGGCATAAAAATAGAGGAGAGAATGAGGGGTAGGGACAAGGTAATGAAAAGGATTATCAAATTGGAGTTTTGAGATTGATTTCAGGCTTTGCTTTAGAAAAGAGTAAACTGAAGCCCAGGGATTAAGTTGCTTGTTCTAGCTCAGATCCATTTAGAAAGAAAAGGCTGGGAGATTTGGAACTTGTGAGGAGTGATACAGGACTTATGAAATAATGGTTAGACATATAGCCCTCCATTTCCACTCTTTTCTCATGTTTCACCTTCCTTGGTAGATCTATTTGGAGAAGACATTCCATGCCTATAACTTCCAAGATAAATAGCGAATGCATATGGGGGGAAAGGGGAGGGGTAGAAAGAGGGCATTCATTCATAGGCTCAACAGCAGAAATGGGAGAGCATTGTACACAGTAACAGCCAAGTTGTGGGATGATCAACTGTGAAAGATTTAGCCACTCTCAGCAATACAATGATCTGGGACATTTCTGAAGGTCATATGACAAAGAATGCTGTCCACCTCCAGAGAAAAGAATGATGGAATTAGATAAAAATTAATGTATTCTATCTTCCACATTAGGTTAATAACAGTTTTATTTTGGGGATTGGGTTTTTTATAATTATTCTTTTACAACAATGATCAGGGTTCTACATGATAATGCATACATAATCCAGATCAAATTACTTACCATCTCTCAGAGAGTGAAAGGAGGGCAGGGAGAGAGACAATATGGATCTTATAATTTTGGGGAATTACGTGGAAAGTTGTTATTGCACATAATTGAGAAAATAAAATATCTTTTAATAAAAAAATGCTTTTAAACAATGAAAGTAAATGCTAAATTCAGTAAGAAATTAGTGAAAATAAAATCTAAGATTTTTTTTTCTACATCAAGTTCATAGATTTCCTCTTACCACCCTGAAAACTATATAGGGACCGTTTGGTGCTTTGTGCAACCCAGGTTAAAAATTCCTTCTTTAGATAATAATATTACATAAAGTAGATCATAGTTAGGTTCAAAGCAATGAATAATGCATATCATTATATTGCATATTTGTATTATTATTGTTCAGTCATTCAATTGTGTCCAACTCTTCAAGACTCATGAGCCATACTTTCTTTGTGATTTTTTTGGTGGGGGAAGATGCTAGAGTGGTTTGCCATTTCTTTCTCCAATGAATTAAGACAAACAGAATTAAATGACTTGCCTAGGGTCACACAACTAGTGAGTGTCTGATGTCACATTTGAACTGAAGTCTTCCTGAATCCAGGCATCCACTGAGCCACCTAGCTGTATACAGCTACCAAATGCATGGGTCCTATGTAATCTAGATACATATCATATTAGCATGTAGTATACTAGAATATCACTACATAGATTTAACTATAATATAATAAACAAGAATAGTACAGCAGAACTACAAATTACATCATATATTATGGTTAAAAACAAGGTAAAATAATGTACCCTATGCCAATAAACATCAGTTGACTACATGGATAACTATCATCCCCCATGTAGGTTCAGTATAATAAGTTAACTTGTCCACTGCCTATATTTTCTTGGTACATCATTTATGATTAATTACTAAATTTGTTAATTGAATAATTAGGTACAATTAAATTACTTTCCTACATTTTCTAGCCTGAGCTAATGACTAGCCTTATCCAAACATATTTATTATCTGAAATATCTCCAGCTTGTATTGTGCCTGGCTTGGCACTGTACCTTATAGGTATATATAAATATACTACTTAGAGGAAGTGCATATATGGTAGAATAGATAATGTATTTAATTTAGAATGAAGAAGATCTGAGTTCAAATCATACCTCAGATACCTATTAATTTTTTACCTTGGGCAAGTCATTTAACTTCTTTCATTTTCACCTTTGTTTTCTGTAAAATGGGGTTGATAATATCACCTATAGAGAAGCTAGTTACCACAGTAAATATAGAGTGCAGGGCCAATAGTCAGGAAGATTCATCTTTTTTAATTTAATGTGTCCTCATATACTTGGTAGCTGGGTGACTCTGGGCAAGTCACTTACCTCTGTTTGCCTCAGTTTCCTCACCTGTGAAATGAAGCTGGAAAAGAAAATAGCAAACTACTTTAGTATATTTGTTAATAAAACCCCAAATGGTATCATGAAGAATTGGACATGATAGGAACAATTAAACAATAACATCATGCTTCATTGTGAAGATTGAAGGAGATAATGTATGTAAGGTGCTTTGCCAATCTTAAAATGACTATATAAATGTAGCTATTACTATCATTGTTATTAGTGGTGCAGTAAAGATTTGCTAAATGATAGAATGAATGAATAAATATTTTAACTTAAAAAATTCAATACTAAAATTATAACCATTTCGACATAACTGTTTTGAATTGTTTTCAAAGTAGAAGCAGCCTAATGCTAACTGACTTCTTTTCTTTCCCTTTCATATTTTGCTTCAATAATAGAGAGGCACCCAATCACGAATGCAATTGATGGCAAAAACACTTGGTGGCAGAGTCCCAGTATTAAGAATGGCATTGAATACCATTATGTGACCATTACACTGGATTTGCAGCAGGTATGTGGCCTTTTTCTCACAACGTTTGGAAATTGGGCCTTTGATTTTGTTATTTGTTTGTCAGTAGTCTTTAGAGATAAAGAGACACTCTTATCTTCACACCTTCAGTTATTATCTTTTGACAAAGAACAAAGTGGCGTATTAATTTAGTGCTACTCGCATTTATAAAAGCAAGCCCTAAAGATCTTTGGCAATCATTTTTGGCATAATTGGAATGATTTTCAATGTGAAATATTCAATACTATATTAGGGACTGTTTTTGTTTTGATTCATTAGAGTTAATGATGAAAATTTGTAACAACAACAAAAATCTTGTGTGCATCAAAAGCTCTAAAGTGGTACCATTTTTAACTTCCCAAAGAATATTGTGCCCCTGCTCTGCTGCTGATAGGTGCACTTAAGAGGTTTTTTTGGATAACAAGGCTCTCCAGTAAATTGCCTCTCATTACTGATAGTTGAGTATGCTGTGTCAGTAGATTTCTAAATTAAACTTGGGCCACTCAGAGAGGTAACGAGCCTGGTTCTATTTGTATAAAATTGATGCCAAGAGTAGCTTGAGTTACTTGCTGCATAGGGATAGGTACTTTCATGAAATCCTTTTCTTTCTATGCCTCACACTATTACAATTGGAATGATGCTTTCACTGAAGGTTCACAGTCATCTTAACTGGTTTATGAGGAGAAATGGGATAATTTCCTTAGTTGCCATGATAGACTTATAGTACAATGAGAAGAGCACTGGTTCTGGGGTCAGAGTACTTAGGTTCAAAATTAACATCCGGTTCGTCCTACTTTTGTGATGTTTATCAAATTATTTTATCTTTTTTTAAACTCAGTTTCCTCTTTTGTTAAATGAAAGGGTGGAAATAGATGATCTCAGAGATCTCTTCCAACTCTTAATCTGTCACCTAATTGAATTATAGATTTCTTTTTTACAGGGAAGGTGTCTGTAGTTAAAAAAAAAGGTAGAAGAATTCATCTCCTATCCTAATGGAGAATAGGAGGAAGTGTGACAAAAAAATTAGCTTTCTTTTGTATTTAGTGGGAAATGCATTTGTAATAACTGTGTTTTAGTCACCACCCTGAAAATATAATTGGAATCATGCTTGTCACTTATAAAGGGTGTGATATGAATATCCACCCACCAATGTCACACAATCTATCACCTCTCTCTTGGCGCATGTTGATACCCTCTCATTCTAATCCACCTTCATCCTGGCAGGTCCAAATTCCCAGAGATATATACTTAGTTATACTAAAAACTCTCTTAGAATACTAGAAATAATAATGAGGGAAAAGGCACTCCCCCTACACAATATTCTAGCTTTTGAATTTCACAATGTGTTACCTATTCACCCCATGAGCCACTTAAAATATTGACACTTCTAAACATAATTGTTGCCTCAAAAAGAAAAGAAAAGGAAATGACACTAGAGATACTGATACATTTTTTAAAATGTATAAACAACAAAATATACCACAATACAGACAAAGCTCTAGTTCCCCTTCTCCCAACAATGTGCTAAATATCTGAGGTGAAAAGTGAGCACATGCAGGAATCTGGCATAGAAGCATGAAAGAGAAGAAAATTCATGCTTAGGATGAATCACAGTACTGGACTCCAGGCTTTGGAGGCATTGGTCTTTTGAAGAATATCAATACCACATAGAACTGCTGTTTCTGTGTTTACCATTGGTCTTCATTGCACCATAGATAAACAAATCCTCTTTTCTCTACTTGAATAAAGCCTTTATAAGTTCTTTTAATTCACAATCATCTTTGAAAAGGCTTTTAGAAAGTGTCATCTCAATGTCAGTAGTTCACCTAGTTACTCATTCATATGAATGCTGCATTATAAAACTTCCCAGGAACAGAGATTATGTTGATAATTTTTAAAAATTTCATATATTTTTATATTTTTCCAATACCTTTAAGATAATTTTTGACATTCCTTTTTAAAAAGTTTTGAGTCCCAAATTCCCACATTCCCTCCCTATCCCATCCTCCCTCATTGAGAAGGCAAGAAATTTGATATTGATTCTATATGTACAGTCATGCAAAACATATTTCCATATTAATCATGTGGTGAAAGAAAAGAGAAAAAATAATAAAAGGAAGAAGAAAAACTAGTTTATTTTAATCTGCATTAATAGTACCCAATCTCTCTTTAGAAATAGGTAGCATTGACACCAGCAAGTAATTAAGAAGATCATCCACCATGATCAGGTGGGATTTATACCAGGAATGCAAGGATGGTTCAACATTAGGAAAACCATCCACATAATTGACCATTGACCATATCAACAGTCTAACAAACAAAAATCACATGATTATCTCAATAGATGCTAAAAAAGCCTTTGACAAAATACAGCATCCATTCATATTGAAAACATTGAAAAGTATAGGAATAGAAGGACCCTTCCTAAAAATAATAAACAATATATACCTAAAACCATAAACAAGCATTATATGCAATGGGGATAAATTAGAAGGCTTCCCAATAAGATCAGGAGTGAAACAAGGATGCCCATTATCACCTCTATTATTCAACATAGTACTAGAAACACTAGCAATAGCAATTAGAGAAGAAAAAGAAATTGAAGGTATCAAAATAGGCAATGAGGAGACTAAGCAATCACTCTTTGCAGATGATATGATGGTCTACTTAAAAAATCCTAGAGAATCAACTAAAAAGCTTGTAGAAATAATCAACAACTTTAGCAAAGTGGCAGGATACAAAATAAATGCACATAAATCATCAGCATTTCTATACATTTCCAACACATTAGAACAGCAAGAGGTAGAAAGAGAAACACCATTTAAAATCACCCTAGACAATAAAAAATACTTGGGAATCAATCTAACAAAACAAACACAGCTATGATACGAAAACAACTACAAAACACTTTCCAAACAAATAAAACTGGACCTCAACAATTGGAAAGCCATTAACTGTTCATGGGTAGGACGAGCTAACATAATAAAAATGAACATCCTACCCAAATTAATTTACCTATTTAGCGCCATACCTATCAAATTACCAAAAAACTTCTTTACTGAATTAGGAAAAACTATAACAAATTTCATTTGGAATAACAAAAGATCAAGAATATCAAGGGAAATAATGAAAAAAAATGTGAAGGAAGGGGGCCTAGCAGTACCAGATATCAAACTAAACTATAAAGCAGCAGTCATTAAATCAATATGGTACTGGCTAAGAGATAGAAGGGAGGATCAGTGGAATAGACTCAGGGTTAATGATGTCAGCAAGACAGTGTATGATAAACCCAAAGAGCCCAACTTTTGGGACATGAATCCACTATTTGACAAAAACTGCTGGGAAATTTGGAAAACAATATGGGAGAGATTAGGTTTAGATCAACATCTCACACCCTACACCAAGATAAATTCAGAATGGGTGAATGACTTGAATATAAAGAGGGAAACTATAAATAAGTGAACACAGAATAGTATACTTGTCAGATCTCTGGGAAAGGAAAGATTTTAAAACCAAGCAAGAGTTAGAGAAAATTACAAAATGTAAATTTAATGATTTTGATTATATTAAGCTAAAAAGCTTTTATACAAACAAAAACAATGTAGTCAAAATCAGAAGGGAAACAACAAATTGGGAAAAAAAATCTTTGTAACAAAAAACTCTGACAGGGGTCTAATTACTTAAATATACAAGGAGTTAAAGCAATTGTATAAAACATCAAGCCATTCCCCAATTGATAAATGGGCAAGAGACATGAATAGGCAATTTTCAGGTAAAGAAATCAAAAGTATCAATAAGCACATGAGAAAGTGTTCCAAATCTCTAATAATTAGTGAAATGCAAATCAAAACAACTCTGAGGTACCACCTCACACCTAGCAGATTGGCTAAAATGAAAGAAGGGGAGAGTAATGAATGTTGGAGGGGATGTGGCAAAATCGGGACATTAATGCATTGCTGGTAGAGTTGTGAAATGATCCAACCATTCTGGCTGGCAATTTGGAATCATGCTCAAAGGGCTATAAAAGACTTCCTGCCCTTTGATCCAGCCATACCATTGCTGGGTTTGTACCCCAAAGAGATCATAGATAAACAGACTTGTACGAAAATATTTATAGCTGCGCTTTTTGTAGTGGCAAAAAACTGGAAAATGAGGGGATGTCCTTCAATTGGGGAATGGCTGAACAAATTGTGGTATATGCAGGTGATGGAATACTATTGTGCTAAAAGGAATAATAAACTGGAGGAATTCCATGCAAATTGGAGAGACCTCCAGGAAGTGATGCAGAGCAAAAGGAGCAGAGCCAGAAGAACATTGTACACAGAGACTGATATACTATGGTAAAATTGAATGTAATGGGCTCCTGTACCAGCAGCACTGCAATGACACAAGACAGCTCTGAGGGATTTATGGTAAAGATGCTACCCACATTCAGAGGAAGGACTGCAGGAGAGGAAACATATAAGATAAACAATTGCTTGAATGCATGGACTGAGGCAGACATGAATGGGAAATAGACCCCTGAACAAGGACACATGTTACAACCAGTGGAAATGTGCGTTGGCCATGGGTGGGGGGAGAGCGGGGGGTGAAGGGGAAAGTAGGGGCATAAAATATGTAAACAGGTTAAAAACAAATATTAATAAATGTCTAAAAAAAAGAAATAGGTAGCATTTTTCATCATAAGTCTTTGAGAATTGTCTTGAGTCTTTGTATTACTAAGAATAGCTGTCATTCACAGGTGATCATTGTGTGACATTATTGTTAAAGTGTATAGTGTTGTTCTTGTTCTGTATACTTCACTTTATATCACTCATTGTATATCTTTCTATATTTTTCTGAGAGCATCCTGTTTATCATTTCTTATAGCACCATAGTATTCCATCACAATCATATAGCTCAAATTGTTCAGTTATCCCCAGTGGATTGGTATCTCCTCATTTTCTAATTCTTTACCACTACAAAAAGAACTGGTATGTATTTTTGTAAATATAAGTACTTTTCTTTATTCACAAAAATATTTTATTTCCAGAGTACATGGAATAACAATCTGTTATATAAGTTCTCTAAAATTATACTATGCATATTGTCTCCTACCCTCTCTTCTTTGAGATATGATAATCAATTTGATCTGGGTTACATATGTATAACCTTGCAAAACACATTTCCATATTAGTTATGTGAGAGAATATGCACATAAAACTAAAACTAGAAAATAAAAATACACAAGGAAAGTGAAAAATAGTATGCCTCAATCTGCGTTCAGATTCTATCAGTCTTTTTTCTGTAGGTACATAGCATTCTTTGTTATAACTTCTTTAGAATTACCTTGGATCATTTTATTCATCAAAATAGCTATCTTTCACAGTCAATCATTGTAGGATATTGTGCAAATATTTTGTACAATTATTCCTGGTTCTCCTCACTTCACTCTTGAACAATTTATATAGGTAGGTTTATCCAGTTTTTTTCTGAAATCATCGTGTTCATCATTTCTTATAGCGCAGTAGTATTCCATCACAATCATATTCCACAATGTGTCCAGTCATTTCCCAGTTGGACATTCCTTCAATCTCCAATTCTTTGCCACCACAAAACACTGTAATAAACATTTTGTTTAAATAGATAATTTTCTCTTTTTTATCTCTTTGGGGTACAGAACAAGAATGCTATTGCTAGATCAAAGGATATGCATTTTTATAGACCTTTGGACATAGTTCCAAATTGCTTACTAGTATGATTAGATCAGTTTACAACTCTACCAATATACTTGTATAGGTGTCCTAATTTTCACACATCCCCTCCAACATTTATTATTATAATTTCATGTCATATTAGTTAATCTAATAAATGTGAGGTGGTACCTCAGAGTTGTTTAATTTTTATTTTTCTAATCAATGATTATGTAGGATATTTTTATATAAATATAGAGCGTTTTGATTTCTTCACCTGAAAACTTCATGTTCATAACTTGTGACCATCGATCAATTGGGAAATGCCTTGATTTTTCTAAATTTGGCTAAGTTCTCTATACATTTAAGAAATAAGATCTTTATTAGGTCTTTATTAGAGAAATTTGTTGTGAAATTTTCACCTAGATTTCTGTTTTAATTTTTCTTTTTTTAAATTAAAAGATAGCAGTTAATATTATATAGGTTGTATTTTGTTTTATACACTATATATTTCCATATTTGTCATATTATTAAAGAAGACAAATTGCTTACACTAGAGAAAAATTCATGGAAGAAATAAAATGAAGAATGGTATGCTTCAGTTTGCATGTGGACTGTCATTTTTATGACAGTGGATAGTTTTTTTTTCTCATGAGTTCTTTGGAGTTTTATTTTACATTTCTGATTATAGTTGATTATAATTTTTGCTTTTACTGTGTATAATGTTCTCCTGGTCCTGCTCACTTCATCCACATAGTATTTCTAGGAATTTTTGCAATGATTTTATGCTTCATTTCTTTAAGCACAATATTATTCCATTACAATCATAGACCACAGCTTGTTCAGCCATTCCCCTGCTGGTGGACATGCCTTCAATTTCCATTTCAGAAAGAGCTGCTATAAATATTATCTTTTCACCCTTATCTTTGATTTCTTTGAAATTCATACCTAATAGTGCTTTTGCTGGATCAAAAGGAATGAATAGTTTTCTGCTTTCCTTCTAATTTTGGTTGCACTGATTTTATTACTGCAAAACCTTTTTAATTTAGTATAATCAGAATTATTCATTTGCTATCTCATAATGTTCTCTATCTCTTGTTTTGGCTATAAATTCTTCTCTTATGCATAGATCTGACAAACTATTCCATACCCCCCTGAATTTGCATATGATAGCACTCTTTATTGATTGAATCATGTACCCATTTTGACCTTATCTTGATAAACTGTGTGAGATATTTATCTATATGTAGTTTATGTCAAACTGCTATCCAGTTTTCCCAGTGGATTTTGTCAAATAGTGAGTTCTTGTCCCCAAAGCCGGGATCTTGACATTTGTCAAACACTACATCATTACCAGCTGTATATTGTGAGTCCAATTGATTACCCTAATCAAACATGCTATTTCATAACCAGTACCAGATTGTTTTTAATTCCATCACTTTGTAATAGAGTTTGTGATCTGGTATGGTTAGGCAACATTCTTTAATACTTTTTTTCATTAGTTCTTTGATATTCTTTCTCTTTTCTTCTTTCAGATGAATTATGTCATTCTTTTCTGTCTCTATAAAATATTTTTCTCAGCTCTGCATTGAAATAAAATTAATTTAGATAGAATTGTCATTTTTATCATATGGGCTCAGCCTATCCATGAGCAGTTAACTTTTATTCCCAATTGTTCAGATTTGACTTTGAAAAATGTTTTGTAATTCTATTCAATTTCTGGGTTTGTCTTGTTAATATTTAGAAATGCAGATGATTTATTTGGGCTTATTTTTTTGTCTGAAACTTCGCTAAATTTGTTAATTAGTTTAACTAGTTTTCTATTTTCAAAGATTCTTCATATCTCCATCATATCTTCTATAAAGAGTGATAGCTTTGTTTCCATATTACCTATTCTAATTCTTTCAATTCTTTTTTCTTCTCTTGTTACTATAGCTAGTACTTCTAGTATAATATTGATAACAGTAATAATAACAGGCATCCTTGCTTCACCCTTCATCTTATTGTGAAAACTCTAGCTTATGCCTTTATGGAAATTTGTTTGTTGATGATTTTAGATGAGCACTACTGTTGGTTCTTTAAGCTAATAGATCCAACCATCATAATAGGATACAATGCCCTTGTAAACCCACCTTTACTTTTCATTCTTAAGCTAGAAGTGTCAAAAGAGAGCAACAGAGACCCTTATGAGAACCTTCACTTCTCTCTAACTCTAGGCATGGCTGAAGATTAGAAAAGTTCTTGGCCAATGAAACTATTTTTTTTTTCTTATTCACCAAGTAGGAATTATTTAGCTGTCATTTGCCACAGCATCAACAGAATAACTTTTTAAATCTCATCTTTTGGTTCCTCATTCTAATTCCTATTATTTCAGTAAATGTAATTCATTCCTTTCCCCTGATATTTCCACTTTCTTTAAAAAAGTTTCCCCTATTAAATTAATAATGCCTGTATAATTTTTTCTCAGTCCCTAAATAGTAAAATTATTTCCTCTATTTTTTTCATTTTAATGCAGCAATATACTTATGAACTGAAGAAATAGAGCCCGTTATAGATAGAAAAGCTTCAATGTGGTCTAATATTAAATTTGATTATCTTTACCAAATTTTGTTTTGTTTTTTTTAACCCTTAACTTCCCAATTTAGTATCAGTTCTAAGACAGAAGATTGCAAAAAGTTAGGTAATTAGGGTTAATTGACTTGCCCAAGGTCATGTAACTAGGAAGTGTCCAAGGCCAGATATGACTGTATTTTTCCACTTTTCACTAAATAAAAGTTGTTTCTCAGCTTTATTCTAACATGTGAGATATAATGCTACATTATTCAGAAGATAATTTAAGTTATTAAATTTATTCCATACTTCATTTTCTTTTGCAAATTCTGAAATAGTATTTGAAGGTTATGTTTCTTCATGAACATATATATTCAGTTTTCTTTTTTGAAATCTTAAATAAAATAATTCTATCTGTTTTAAGTATAAAATGTTGAGTTTTCATAGTAGCAATATCTACTATCCTTTGAAAGTAAATATAAATATTTTACACTATTGAAAAATACTTCTTGTATGAGAAAGCAACTGCTCTATTCATATAAATGGGAGAATGTATTTTCCACATTATTATAATACGGACTGTAGGAAAGCATCCAGGTGAGAAATCGGCTAGATATTTTCTCTAATCTCCACAAACTCTCAAAATATAAAAGTCATTTTACATTATTAATATTAATCCATGAGGAATACAGAGACTAAAGAAAGAATAAATAAATGATGATCATAAAATAAATAATCAAATTCTAGAATAGATATGAATTAAAAATGAAAAGAATAAGGAAAAAGTAATCACTATTATAAGAAGCCTTGAAAATGAGGAAAAGATTAACAAAGGAAGTGTAAATGCAGAAGGAGGAAAATATAAAATGACTTCTTTAAAAACAATGCAACCAAAATCAGAAGGGAAACAACAAACTGGGAAAAAAACTTTATAACAAAAAATTCTGACAGAGGTCTAATTACTCAAATATACAAGGAGCTAAATCAATTGTATAAAAAAAATCAAGCCATTCCCCAATTGATAAATGGGCAAGGGACATGAATAGGCAGTTTTCAGACAAAGAAATCAAAACTATCAATAAGCACATGAGAATGTATTGTAAATCTCTAATAATTAGAGAAATGCAAATCAAAACAACAGTGAAGTATCACCTCACACCTAGGGGATGTGGCAAAATTGGGACATTAATACATTGCTGATGGAGTTGTGAACTGATCCAACCATTCTGGATGGCAATTTGGAACTATGCCCAAAGAACTCTAAAAGACTGCCTGCCCTTTGATCCAGCCATACCACTGCTGGGTTTGTATGCCAAAGAGATCATAGATAAACAGACTTGTATAAAAATATTTACATCCGCACTTTTTGTGGTGACAAAAAAACTGGAAAATGAAGGGATGCGCTTCAACTGGGAATGGCTGAACAAATCATGGTATATGCTGGTGATGGAATACTATTGTGCTCAAAGGAATAATAAACGTGCGGAATTGCATGTGAACTGGAAAGACCTCCAGGAATTGATGCAGAGAAAAAGGAGCAGAACCAGAGGAACATTGTACACAGGGACTGATACACTGTGGTAAAATTCAATGTAATGGACTTCTGTACTAGCAGCAATGCAATGACCCAGGACAATTCTGAGGGATTTATGGAAAAGAATGCTACCCACATTCAGAGGAAGAACTGCAGGAGTGAAAACACCAAAGAAAAACAACCGCTTGAACACATGGGTGGATGTGGACTTGGTTGGGGATGTGGCAATAAAGGACCACACAAATGCAACTATCAATAATATGTAAATAAGTCTTGATTGAGCACACATTTTAAAACCAGTGGAAATCCGCATTGGATATGGGGGGTGGTAAAGGAGGGTGAATAGGAAAGTAAAAACAAGAATCATGTAACCATGGAAAATCTTTCTAAAAAAATAAAATATTAAAAATAAATAAATAAACAAATAAGTAAATAAAAAATAAAAAATAAAAAAGAGGGAAATAACTAGGTAACTGAGAACAAGGCAAGAAAGAAAATGGAATTAATAGGTTACATACACTTCCAAATTTAGCAAAAAAGAAAGAGAAGTTTGATAATTGTTGGAGACATGTAAGCTGAAGGTCAGAGGAAGATGAGAGCCTCTGGGAATAAAGTTATTTTGAAATGTATTAAGGAAAAAATTGACCACATGCAGTAATCTCTTTAGAAGAAAAATGAAAAATCCTAATATGAGAGAGAATTGAGATATGAAAGAAAATGTAAATCTCACTATAATAATATGAATAGATTATACAATCCAATAAAATTAAAATAGAAAAATTGATTGAGAAAAATAAAACTGTAAAATCTGTTGTTTATTAGAAACCCACCTAAATGAAAAATATATACACAGAATAAAAATAAGGGAATGAGACAAAATCCACTATTTATAATGTGAATCTAAAAAGCAGGATTAGTAATTATGCTATCAGGTAAAAGAAAAACAAAAATTCGCAGTAATAGAAAATGGACCATACCAAACAAACCAATATGAATATTAAACTCATATGCTCAAAATACCACAGGATAAAAATCCGTAAAGGAAAAAATAACTGAATTAGAAGAAGATAAAATGATACATTAGTGATGAGAGCCTTTAATGTTCTTATCTTAGTTTTGTAAATATCTTTAAAAAATGATTGAAAAAAGTAGTAGAGAAATTGAAACTGAAAGCCTTATTTTTTAAGGAATTTTTTTATAATGGGACATTTAAATAGTATATATTTTTTCTCAGAACTCCATGAAACTTTTACAAAAATTAAACATGTATTAGAACATAGTGACATTTCAAATAATATAAAAATGTAAGAAGATTGAAATAGCAAGCATATCTTTTATAGACCACAATATAATAAATTTATTAATCATTTCAGGGAACCCAAACAAAAGACAAAAACAAATGAAAACTTAATGGAATCCTAAGTAATAGGGGAGTCTAAGAGCAAATCATAGAAAAATATTAGTTATGAGAAATAAAATGATAATGTTGAAATTATAACATAATTTCTTAGATTCTGCTAACACATTTTTCAGGAGAAAAATTATATCTCTAGCAACACATAGTATTAAAATAGAAAAGGGGAGGATTAATGAACTGAATAAGCATTTTTAAAATGAGAAGAGCAACAGAGAAGCAACACAAAATAAACATATGCAAGAGGATAAAAGGAAAATTAAAGGAGCAATAAATAATACAGAATCGAAAGAGTGTAGAGAAATAATACGTAAAACTAGAAGCTGGTCCTTTGAAAAGACTAAAAAAAATAGCCAAATAAGTTAAAAGGGAAGTGTTGCTATTAAGCCATTTAGTCATGTCTCATGGTTCTCCTAACTCTCAGCCCAGAGCTCTTTCCACTCTGCCACTAAGCTCTCCCATAGGAAAAAAAATACCTAAAATTAAATCATGAAAATAGCTAATGATTATGATGGAATCAACATAAAAGCAGAGTAATAAAACCATTTTCATAACTTGTGATACACATTAAAAATTGAGGCCACAAAAGAAATCAAGGAATATCTTCAAAAATATAAAATACCTATGTTGACATTAGATCAATATGAATCTTAAGCATTTCAATATCAGGAAACAATACAAGAACTATAACAGGAAAAGGGAAATTCCTGAATTCTAATAGAATCATAGGGGAATTCTTTCAAAACTTTAAAGAACAATTAATATCTAATACTACACAAATTATTCTCAGTAATTGAGAAACACAACAGTCTACCAGACTCCTTTTATGAGATAAAGAATACTAAAACATAAATAGGAGTAGATAAAAACAAGGTGATGATATAGGTCTATATCATTAATGAATATCTATTCAAAAAATTTAAATAATATTCTGTCATACTACATTGATTTATCCATGAAATCATTCATTAGAATTTTTACCAGAAATGCAAGAATGATCAACATGGCCAATTAAATATATTAAAAACAAAAAACATTCTAAACCACATCTATATTCTACTATTACAGGAAAAAATGCTTTAGCAATAAAAGTAAAGTGAAGGAAGAAATAAAACTATAAAAATAGATGATATAAACATAAAAATTATCTTTTTTAGGTATGGCATGGTAGTTCCCTTAGAATATCCTAGAGTGAGCAAAAATACTGAATGAGATAATACTTTTAGCCAAATTGAAGATTAAAAAAAATAACCTTAAAATCAACAGAAATTCTATATAACAAAGAGGCAAAAGTAGGGTAAAATATTCCATTGTTTTATTAAGCAATTCATTACTACTTGTATCAATGCACCAAGTCAAAGTAAATAATTGCATAGGTTCAAATACAAAATTCTCCTTTGTGAAGAAAATCTTAACTAGCTAGAGGAATAATGTGGTAAATATAATCAGAAGTGACAGTGCTTCCAAAGTTAATTTATATTTTTTGCTATATCAGTCAAACTATCAAGAGGAATACTTTACAATATATTATAAAACACCAACAAAATAAGTGTGGAAAAAGAAAAGAGATGGAATATCAATGGAAATACTTTAAAAAGATTGGGATGAAGGAGGAATATGCTTCCAGATTTCAAACTATATAAAATCAAGTAATAATCAAAATTATTTGGTATCTTAGACGAGTATCTTATACATCAGACTAGAAGGGAAGACTCAGAAACAATACAATTCATTAGCCTAATTTCAATAAACCAGAAAATACATATTGCTTCGGAAAGAACTCCCAATTTGATGAAAGTCCTGGAAAAACTGGAAAGCAGGAAATTTTTGCATGCTACCCTAAATTACTTATCATATCACCCTTCATTTCTAAATCATTTACCCATTTTGATATTATCTTAGTATATTTTAGGCTTTTGTTTAAATATAAGTATATAGGTATGGCTATTAATTATATTTATAGGCAATGTGTTAATGCCTATAGATTTAGAAAGGATTCCATCTTTATCTTCTAATTCATTGTTGTTAGCAATAAAAATGGTTAATAATTTCTTCTTTTTCTACTGAAGTTCTAAAAACTATTGTTCCAACAAAGAATTTTCTCGATTTTTGGAGAAATTCCCAGTATCTTTTTGTATTCCGTATTATAGTTGTAAATTAGAAACTAATGAGGTTACGGGTTAAGATGGCGGCAGAGTAAGAAGCAGCTCTTAACCTCTCCTGACCGAACCACACAAAACTCCTCAAGGGGACATAAAAACAAGTCCAGACGAACGGAGGAACCCCCACAACAGGGCACAGCGTGGAAGGTACGTGGAATCGAACATTTCCATGCTATAAAGGGGTGAAACAGCCCTCACAAAATCTTGGGCTGAGCAACCACCCCACCCCCACCCCCTCCACACACATCTATAGCTCCGAAGCCAGCTAAAAAGAAATAGAGCATGTTTGGGGCACCCATCAAGTCATTGGCAGCTCCGGGACCTGTTCCTGAGAGCAGCAAGACTTAGGACCCCATTAAGCCAAAAAACGCAGGTGAAATCTGAGCGCGGGAGCAGGACGCTGGGCTCAGAGTGCAGGCTGAGCAGAGCGCAGGCACTGCGGAGACGTGGGTGGAGGCAGACACAGCCAGGAACTAAAGCCTAAGTGGGAAACCAGTTTAGACAGGTATATGACTGTGGAAGCAGCGCCCTGAGACTTGTAAAGAAACCTCCTGCAGAGGACCAAGCAAGGGGGCCCACCAGGGGGCTTGACCTTGGAAAAAACCAGAACTCAGACCACAGGAGCCAATAGATCACAAACAGACACTAAGCGCAAGGATAAATCTAAGAAGCTGCTGGGCTAACGATGGCTACTCAGTCTCAGGAAGTTCAGAAGAGAAAGAATAATAACAAGAAAAAGAAGTCTTTAACACTCGACAGCTTTTACACAGAGAAAATCCAGACAACCGAGCAAACAGAGGAGGAGAACAAACAAGCATCTGGACCCTCCTCAAATAAGGAAAACTCCTCACAAGCTATGGAAGAGTTCAAAACTGAGATTTTGAGGAAAATGGAAGAGATCTGGCAAGAAACTAACAGTTTAAAAGGTAGAATCTTGCAATTGGAAAGTGAAACTCAGAAATCAAATGAACTGATAAGCAAATTGAACACCAGAAATGACCAGATTGAAAAGGAAAACCAAAAGATTATAGCCGAAAACCAGTCCCTATAGGCTAGAATCGAGCAATTAGAAGCTAATGATCTCTCAAGACAACAAGAACAAATAAAACAAAGTCAAAAGACTGTAAAAATAGAAGGAAATATGAAATATCTCAATGAGAGAGTGACAGACCAAGAAAACCGGTCTAGAAGAGACAACTTGAGAATAATTGGTCTTCCAGAAAAACCAGAAATTAATAGAAACCTGGACTCCGTACTAAAAGAAAGTATTCAGCAAAGTTGCCCTGAAGTCCTACAACAAGAGGGCAATATAGACATTGAAAGGGTTCATAGAACACCCACTACATTCGATCCAGAGAAGAAAACAGTTAGAAATATTATTGCCAAATTCAAAAGCTTTCAAGCAAAAGAAAAAATCTTACAAGAAGCCAGAAAGAGACAATTCAAATATCAAGGAACACCAATCAGGATCACACAGCATCTGGCAGCCTCCACGCTAAAAGACGGTAAGGCTTGGAATACAATATTCAGAAAGGCAAGAGAGCTGGGCCTGCAACCACGGATCAACTACCCATCAAAATTGACTATATATTTCCAGGGGAAAGTATGGGCATTCAACAAAATTGAAGAATTCCAGGTATTTGTACAGAAAAGACCAGGGCTAAATGGAAAGTTTGATATCCAACCACAGAAATCGAGAGAAACCTGAAAAGGTAAATAAGATACAGAGGGGAAAGAAAGAAAACTTATAATTTTTAAATTTGCCTTTTTAAGGGCCTCAGTGAGATCTAATTATCTGTATTCCTATGTAGAGAAATGTTATGTTTAATTCTCTGTAGTGAACTCTATTCACTATTATAATATTCACTATTATAGTAATCAGAAGAATAATTAACAGGGTGAGGGTGGAACACTAAATAATCTAAGATGGCATGGGGGATGGGAAAGAGGGGGTGAATAGAAGGGGACACCAAGAGAAACTTGAGTGAATAAGAAAATAGAATATTCTATTACACACAAAGAGGGCATGGGAGAGAGAGGGGACAAATATTATTATAAAAAGGAGAGAAAGAGAGCATAAAGAGGTAATAATCAAACCTTACTCTCAGTGTAATCAACCCGGAGAGGGAAGAGTAGCTATACTATCCATTGGGAAATAAAACTCTTATCTAACCCTTCTGAGAAA